>NW_028261386.1:3997477-4208201 GCF_051295495.1 Thamnophis sirtalis | reverse complement strand
TAGCGCAGTGTTTCTCAACCTTGGCAACTTGAAGATGTCCGGATTTCAACTCCCAGAATTCCCCAGCCAGCGAATGCTGGCTGGGGAATTCTGGGAGTTGAAGTCCGGACATCTTCAAGTTGCCAAGGTTGAGAAACACTGCTTTAGTGACTGTTCAAAATTACAATGACACCGAAAAAGGGATTTACACCCAGGCTTTGCACTTATGACGAGTGTGGCATCATCAAGATTGGACATTTGGCAATCAGCCCATATCTTGACTTACAGCCACAATTGAGCCCAAAATTGTTGTTAAGTGAAACATTTGTTAAGTGAACTTTGTCGTGTTTTACGACCTACCTTTGCCACAGTTTTTAAGTGAATCGCTGCGATTGATAAGTTAGTCACCAGGTTGTTAAGTGAATCTGGCTTCCCCATTGACTTTGCTTGTCAGAAGGTCGCAAAAGGAGATCACGTGACCTTGAGACACATGGCAACCATCGTAAATATGAACCGGCTGCCAAGGATCTGAATTTTGATCGTGGGGATGCTGCAACGGTCGTAACTGTGAATAATGGTCATAACTTAACATTCTCCAGTGCTGTTGTAACTTCGAATTGCCAGATCAGCCCAAAAGATCTACCTGCTCTAGATTCCTTCAGATTTGGGGCAGGGAGGAGAGCAAACAAACAGATCATTCTGGGACGTGTGAAAAGAGTGGGCTACCTCTGTGGATTCACCTCATTTTCATGTCAGGATATTTAGCAGATGTTTCCTTTGAAGTTTGGCTGACCATTTCAGCTTCTCCTCCCTTGTCTGCTTCCTGAGCAAAGATCCTGGGGAGAAACGGTCTTCAGGATGCTTGCTGGGACTCCCCCCCCCCACCCGCAAGAAAAAAGCTATGAAAAGTGAAAAGCCCATCCCACCACTGGAGGTTTTAAAGATGAGATTGGACAGCCATTTGTCTGGAATGGAATAGCGTCTCCTGCCTGAGCAGGGGGTTGGACTAGAAGACCTCCTGGGTCCCTTCCATCTCTGTTGTTCTGTTGTTCTGTTGTTCTGTTGTTCTGTTATTCTGTTATTCTGTTATTCTGTTATTCTGTTTTTCTGTTATTCTGTTATTCTGTTATTCTGTTATTCTGTTATTCTGTTATTCTTTATTCCTTTATTCTGTTCTCTGTTGCTCTGTTGATTTGTTACTTTATTCTTTTATTCTGTCCTCTGTTATTCTGTTATTTTGTTGTTATTCTGTTGTTTTGTATTTCTGGTGTTCTGTTATTCTGTTGTTCTGTTATTCTGTTGCTCTTTATTCTATTATTCTGTTGTTCTTTATTCTTTTATTCTGTTCTCTGTTGTTCTGTTGTTTTGTTACTTTGCTGTTCTTTATTCTTTTATTCTGTCCTCTGTTATTCTGTTATTATTCTGTTGTTTTGTGATTCTGTTGTTCTGTTATTCTGTTGTTCTGTTATTCTGTTGCTCTTTATTCTATTATTCTCTTATTCTGTTGTTCTTTATTCTTTTATTCTGTTCTCTGTTATTCTGTTCTGTTATTCTGTTATTCCTTTGTTCCGCTTTGTTATTCTGCTATTTTGTTACTCTTACTCTGTTGTTCTATTACTTTGTTATTCTGTCATTCTGTTAATAGATCTCTTGACTTATTTATTTATTCAATTTCTATAACCACCCAACTCAACCAAATGGCTCTGGGTGGCTTACCCTTCTAAAAGTATAGAATCATTTTAAAACGTCTCTTTCTTTTCTTGATTTTGGGGGCGAGAGGAAGCTGCTGAATCACAAAATCTAGAAGGGAGGGAGGTGGAAGGAAACGTCGGGGGTCTTGGAAGAGCTTGCCATGAGTCAGTAAGGAGGCATAATTACACAACCAGTTCTCCCCCCCCCCTCCCCTTCCTTTAGAAGGCTCATGTGCACACAGATTCTCTTTAATGGTTTTCGGCACCTGGTAAGAACCATCGGTCTGGAAAGCAGGGCACTTCCCCTGGATCAAGCCATAAAGCAAACCTGCCTTTTGATCAAATGGATTTTGAAAGCTGGCATTGATTAATTGTCCGTCTTCCTGGCAAAGCCCCCTTCAGTTTTGGGCAAATGATTTGGGAAAGAAAGGAAAGAAACCGCTTCCTGCTTCATGCAGGCTGGTTCCTATGTAGTTGGGTCATTAACAGGATTGGGGCTTCACTGCGCAATTGGCGTGTGTGTCTGTGTGTGTGTGTGTGTGTGTGTGCAGAGGGACAGAGAAACAGAGAGGAGGGAAAGAACTAGGCACAGATCATCTTTTCATGGAGAAAAACCACAATCTCCCCCCCCCCATGTTTAATTATGAATTATTAGGAATTCTTTTAAAGATTTCTCCTACTGTTATTTTGATGCTGCCTTGGACAAAGCAGAGAGTGGAGCAAGGTCTATCCTTCACTCCTGAAAAAGAGAGAGGGATAGAGAGAAGGAAAAGAGAGAGGGGGGGGGCAGAGAGGAAGAAAGTGAAAGAGAGAGAGGCAGAGAAAGAGAGAGAAAGAGGGATAGAAAGAGACATACACAGAGAGGTAGAGAAAGAGAGGTGGAAAGGCAGAGAGCGGGGATAGAAAGAGAGAAAGAGACACACACACAGAGGGAGACAGAGGCAGAGAGAGAAAAGGTGGAGAAAGAGACACACACAGAGGCAGAGTGGGAGAGAGAGAGGTAGAGAGGCAGAGAAAGAGAAAGAGAGAGACAGAGGGACAGAAAGAGAGAAAACAGAGAGAGAGAGAGAGAGAAAGGGAAAGAGAGAGAGCGGGAGACAGTGGGGAGAGAGAGGGGAGAAGTGATAGTCAAATTCAAATTCAACTAATAGTCAACTAATCTCAGTCCAGAACTGAATTTGGTTGCCTACGATTTTTGAAAATCTCTCTCTCTCTCTAGGAAATCTGGGCTAGTTATTTCAGAGAACAATATTTTTGAATTTTCATGTAATTTCATCAGCTAATGGGTAGCTTTGTCTTCTGGGAAAGCAACCATGAGTGGCAGAGGAAGCAAATCTGTGCACTTCACTTTGCATGCTATGATTTCCCTGTGTGGTTTGCACTGAAATATTGGTGGACAATTCTCTACAAATATATACCCGCGTGTGCAAGGGAAATGTGGTACAATTATCCTGAACACAATATGCATTTAAATAAGGAGCGAACCTGGCTTAAGATAAGCTTGGAACAGGCCTGAAAGAATAAGGCATCAGTACCCAAAATACATGCAGTTGATGAGACAAGTGAAGGATTTAGATGTTTTGAAGGCATATATAGGAGGTCCTCGACTTATGACCGCAATTGAGCCCAAAGTTTCTGTTGTTAAGTGAAATGTTTGTTGTGAGGTTTGCCCCATTTTACGACCTTTCTTGCCACAGTTGTTAAGCAAATCACTGCAAGTTGTTAAGAAAGTAGCAAAGTTGTTAAGTGAATCTGGCTTCTCCGTTGACTTTGCTGGTCATAAGGTCGCAAAAGAGGATCACATGACCCCAGGACACTGCAACCGTCATAAATACATGCCAGTTGCCAAGCATCTGAATTTTGATCTCATGACCACAGGGAGGCAGCAATGGTCGTAAGTGTGAAAAATGATCATAACTCACTTTGTTCAGTGCTGTTGTAACTGTGAACGGTCACTAAATGAACTGTTGTAAGTTGAGGACTACTTGTACTGTAGCCGAAATCGATTATTGCTTCTATTTTTTGCTTCTTTTTACTACTTGTAAAGGGACGTGGTGGCTCAGCGGCTGCTGAGCTTGTTGATCAGAAAGGTCGGCAGTTCAGCAGTTCGAATCCCTAGCGCTGTGTAACGGAGTGAGCTCCCATTACTTGTTCCAGCTTCTGCCAACCTAGCAGCTCGAAAGCATGTAAAAATGCAGGCAGAAAAATAGAAACCACCTTTGGTGGGAAGGAAACAGAGTTCCGTGTGCCTTCGGCGTTGAGTCACGCCGGCCACATGACCCCGGAGACGTCTTCGGGCAGCGCTGGCTCTTCGGCTTTGAAACGGAGATAAGCACCTCCCCCTAGAGCCGGGAACGACTAGCACATATGTCCGAGGGAAGCCTTTACCTTTTATCTTACTAGTAATCTATTCAGAGGACCAACAAGAACCAACACAGCAAGTTCCTAATAAAGAGACGATACAAGGGGTCCTTGATACTCTCTGAGCTTGCTTGTTTTCTTGCAGATGTTTTATGACCCAACTAGGTAACACCATCAGTGTTAGAAAGGGAGTGCGGATTGCAGACAGGAGGAGTAGGAGCAGGAAGGACTTTGTGCATCCTTGGTGCTTTCTGACCTTGCTTGTTTTCTTGCAGATGTTTCATGACCCAACTAGGTAACACCATCAGTGCTAGTAAGGAGTGCTGTTTGCTGTCGGTTTATATTCTGGTGATTTGCTATTAAGGACTTACTAGCACTGATGATGTTACTTGGGTTAGGGCACGAAAC
The DNA here is from genome assembly GCF_051295495.1 of Thamnophis sirtalis. Taxonomy (NCBI): domain Eukaryota; kingdom Metazoa; phylum Chordata; class Lepidosauria; order Squamata; family Natricidae; genus Thamnophis; species Thamnophis sirtalis. Next base: position 4,203,762 of record NW_028261386.1, on the reverse strand, counting down.
ATCTGCAAGAAAGCCACCAAGCTCAGAGGGCACCAAGGACCCCTCATTTCAACCTTGAGCTGCAAATATTTCTCCTTTATTGAGAAAGGAAACAGAAATTTAAACCCGAGAACACCTTTGCAGGGAACATCCTTTTAAGCGCATTAGAAGTCTACCAACTTCACAGGGTAATGTTTTCCCAAAGTGCCCCCTCCCCAATCCTCCCCAGTTCCTGCCACCATTAATCTGTGACATTTATCACCCCACTTCGCTTGAGTAGGAAGATGCCACGAGAATGAAAGTCTATCACATTTTTTTTTCCTGTTTGCAGCTCCTATGGAGAAAACACAAACTTTTCTACGCTGAACTGATGCTCCAATCCTCACTCAGTTGTCAGCATAAGACAAATGGTAGACATTCTGGACAATGTAGCTAAGGAGCAGTCAATATCTTTATCCCTCTTTAGCAATGGGATTTTGGCTAGGACGTTTTCCTACATCAGTGGGAAAAAAGAAACCGGAAAAAGTTCTGATATAAAATTCTGAAAATTCCAATATTGATATTTCTCAATATTAGAAAACCCCATCTCTGCATAAATACAGTATTGCAGCTTCTGCTAACTATGAGGTTTTTTTGGGGGGGGGCAACCTTTTATAGCGTATGAGTGGCCAAGGTCTTGAAGAGGGACCAAGATGTCAGAAAATGATCTGAATTTAAACCAGAATTATTCTTAGTAGGAATCATAACAGAAAAATATAGTAAAGGGTCAATGTATTTAATATTACATATCATAATGGCAGCAAGAATGGTATGTACCCAACAATGGAAAAATGAAAATATACTTTTAGAAAGGGAGATGATAAAGAAAATATTTGTATGTGCAGAAATGGACAAATCGACGCTAGAATTAAAAAACAAAGGAGAATCAGAACATCATGACACATGGAAAAGATTTTACCAATGGTTGGAAACGAGAGGCGGAAGTTGGAACAAGAAAAAATTAGGATTTGTGAACTTGGAATGTGATGTAATATATGTAATATGTGAAAATATAAATGAGCATATTGAGTAGAATATATATTTATATCTAGATATCTATATCTGCCTACCTACCTACCTACCTACCTACCTACCTACCTACCTACCTACCTGTCTATCTGTCTGCCTGCCTGCCTGCCTGCCTGCCTATCTATCTATCTATCTCTCTATCTCTCTCTCTATCTATCTATCTATCTATCTATCTATCTATCTATCTATCTATCATCTATCTATCATCTATCCATCTTCTATATCAATCAATAATCTTATCTATCTATCTATCTATCTATCTATCTATCTATCTATCTATTTATCTATCTATCATCCATCCATCCATCCATCCATCCATCCATCCATCCATCCATCCATCCATCCATCCATCCATCCATATCTAGCAATGTAATGTAAGAAGACAATGTTATTTGTATATTATCTGTTTTTTAAGTTAGTATGTAACTTAAGTAGATAACGCCAGGATGGTTACAATGTATCCAATATTTTAATAAGAAATGAATTTAAAAAAAATTTGTAAAGGAAATGATCTGCTCTGAAAAGGAACTGGAAAACTAAATCATTGGATTAAAAAATAATAATTGCAAGGACCTCCCAAAACGGGCCTCGTTTTTTTTCATTTGACGATCGATGCAAATGGTCTGTTTACTTTCCGTCTAGTTCCTTCCTCTCTTATACTTTGAATGCCAACCTCTAAGGCATGAAAGGGAGGAAAAAAATAGTTTAATGGATGGTTTGCAATAAACTGAGAAACATTAGCTGGGGCTCACCAAGACTTTGATCAACTGAGTGAGACTTAACAGTTAAGAACAACAACAAGAGGTTTGGGTGGTGGCACCAAGCGTCAACAGAGCAAGGAAACAACAACGGACATTAACATTAGGACATTAACATTAGGAAGGCGGCCTGTTTTAGGTGAAACCACCATGAGGGTAATTTGCCTCGGTTGTGAACTTCTGTAAAATATCTGGTCCATGCAGGTAGTCCTCGCTTTACAACTTTTCGTTTCGTGACTATTAGAAGTTACAGTGGCCCTGAAAAAAATGACTTATGGACGTTTTTCACGCTTACGACTGTTCCTGGCATCCCCGTGGTCACGTGATCCATATTCAGATGCTTGTCAAATGATTCGTGTTTATGACGGTTGCAATGTCCCTGGGACATCCCAATGTCCCTGGGATTCAGGGCATCTGAATCTCCATTTAGAACCATAGGACTGGAAGGAACTTTGGAGGTCCATCAAATGAAGCTAGCAGAATTATTATTGGATGCCTTAAACCTACTACCCCTCTAAATGGCCTTCAGGCCATTAATCATCTTAGCAACTAAGATGATTAAAGGCCTGGAGACGAAAATAAACTAGCAGGAACTGGGCATGGCTAGTCTAGAGAAGAGAAGGACCAAGGGAGACATGAGAGCTGCCTTCCAATATTTGAGGGGCTGCCACAGAGAGGATGGGGTCAAGCTGTTTCCCAAAGCATCTGAAGACCTGTCAAGGAATAATGGATGGAAACTAATCAAGGAGAGGTTCAACCTAGAAACAAGGAGGAATTTTCTGACAGTGAGAGCAATCGACCAACGGAACAGAATTTGCCTTCGGAAGTTGTGGGCGCTTCATCACTGGAGGCTTTCAAGAAGAGACTGGACTGCCATCTGTCAGAAATGGTGTAGGGTCTCCTGCTTGGGTAGGGGGTTGGACTAGATGACCTACAAGGTCCCTTCCAACTCTGTTAATCTGATAATCTGATACCTTTTGCAAACTTCCAGTAAGTCAATGGGGCAGCCAGATTCACTTAACAACGGTGTTACCGGCTGAAGAACGGCGGTGATTCACTTAACAGCTGTGGCGAGAAAAGTCGTAAAATAGTGGGAAACTCGCTCAACAGCTGTCTTGCTTAACAACATAAATTTTGGGCTCAATTGTAGCTGTAAGTCGAGGACCACCTGCATATAACCTGGTTGTGTTTTTTTTCTGGACAAACACTTCACAATTTTCACAGCTTCTTAGCAAGCAGCACAATGATTTCTGTGCATGTGAATTTTTCTGGATACATTTTCCTGATCCTGAAATCTACAGATTCAGGTTGTTAAAAAGCATAGGGATTTCTTTTCCCCCCTGAAAATGTCCCCTGTAGAGGTTTAGGAGTTGAGATACACAGGCAGTCCAATACACAACAATTTTATTTTGTGTAGGGTCTCCTGCTTGAGTGGGGGGTTGGACTAGATGACCTAGAAGGTCCCTCCAAACTCTGTTAATCTGTTAAATCTGCTTTTTGTTCTATCCCTTGGTTCTTTTTATAGCTAAAATGTAACGTTGCTCAGTCTTTCTAACTCCTCAAATAGCTATAGGTAGCCCTCAACTTTGGTTAAGAGAGTTTTGCCCCATTTTACGACCTTTCATGCTACAGTTGTTAAGTGAATCACTACAGTTGATAAGATAGTAACCCGGCTGTTAAGTGAATCTGGCTTCCCCATTGACTTTGCTCGTCAGCCGGTCACAAAATAGGATCACACGACCCATGGACACTGCAACAGTCATAACTATGAACCAGTTGCCATCATCTGAATTTTGATCACATGGTCATTTTATATTGGCTAAGAAGATACAATACAATAGCAGAGCTGGAAGGCACCTTGGAGGTCCTCTAGTCTAACCCGCTGCTCATGCAAGAGACCTGTACTAGGGATTTGAACCGCCAAACTGCCGACCTTTCTGATCGACACGTTCAGTGTCTTAGCCATGGAGCCACAAGATTTCTTTGAAGGCCGGATCAGCATTGCAGTTCCCCTACACGGGCTGACCGGGGGCGGGGGGGGGGGAGAGGGCATTTTCGCCGCCCATTTTTGGCCCGGACAGGTGCCCGCATCACTTTGCTGGCCAAAACGAGATGTGGGAGGGGACACAGCCCCACATGCCCTATTTTGGCTGGCAAAGTGCTTCAGGATGCCGTCCAGCCTGAAAATGGGCCACGCAGGGGCTACTCGCGGTCCCCCCATGCCCCATTTTGGCTGCCAGAGGCACTGCGGGCCAATCCGTTGTTATTTTCAGGCCAGCCCCATGGGCCAGATTTAAGCACCCCACAGGCTGAAAATGGCCCGCGACCCTTGAGTTTGACACCCCTGAAGTGGTTAGTCCAGCAGCCCCCTCCAGTGACACACTCCCGTAAATTACTTAACAACCGTGGTCCCAGTTCCTGTCATAAATCAAGGAGTACTTCAGTGGTAGGTTCCTCTCCCCATTGCTACTGGTATGCTGCTCACAGGGCCCTGCGTCCTGTTCATGCATGCCCGCTGTGCACGCATGTGCACTAAGCCCCTGCAACACCCAGCTGCTTGTCGGAGCTCGCGCAGGCGCCGTACGCTGTGTGCGCATGGCCAGTTGCTTTAAAAACAGATATAGAACATGGGTGGGCAGGTGAGCCAAATGAGCCACCGTACCGGTACACTGTCAGCTGCTCCCGGCTTCTACTGGTACGGCTGTACTGGGCTGTACCGGCTGTAACCCACCACTGGTTCCGGCTTCTTTTACTGCTCGTTCGGTCAGGGATGCGCTTCAGGGGCACACACGTGCTTTGGGGGGGCACATGCTATGTGCACATGCACAGAAGTAAAAAAATTGCTCCTGGATATGCGCAGAAGCAAAAAAACAAGATGGTGCTGGGCTGATAAAACCGGTTCGGGCACGTTTCTGGCCAAGTTACTACCTACTCGCCTGGACCCACCTCTGGACTACTTGTAGGTGGGGGAAAACTTTTAAAAACAACAACCCCAAGGAAGGCCCCCCCCCCAAAGGGCAGAATGAGGAAAAAGGTGGAAGGAGGGAGAGAATTGACAATAAAGGTTGGTGGGGGGAGGAAATAGAAGAAACCACAAAGTAAAACCCAAAGGATATGCGCCATCCGTCTTCATTCCCTTTGTATGTGGAAGAATGGCCTTTGCATAAGGGAAAGCTACTATCCAACTCTCGGCTTTATTTTATATCCTATAGATCAGGAGGGAGGCAAAGCTTTATTTTCGCCCAGAGACGGATATTTTATTTCTCTCTTACGGTTTTATGTGTGAGAGATGTCAAAAAGCTGAAATAGATGGCTAATACATAAGCAAAAGGAAGCCGTTTTGCCATGTTCGGTGTCTCCAGGTCTCCCTTGGAGAACAGCCTGGGGATTTAAGGCTAAAGGAAGACCCCGGGGAATTTCCCCGCTAAAACATCTCTCTTCATAAATTCAACAGCATGGCCGGCTCAGGAGGGAGAAGGGGATTTTGCCAGGGGAAAGGGCTGGAAACGAGGTTTAAATGCCTCTGCGGCAGATTGCAACCTTCGCACAAAGGGATCAATTACTCGCCTTTCAATCTACATACCCCATTGGTGACATTTCACTCGGAGGCTGAAGGACAGCGGAGTGGGGAGGGCTGGGTGTGTGTGTGTGTGTGTGTGTGGGAGACTGCGGGGTTGGGGGCTGCACCACCGGTTTCGCGGGCCGGTTAGAAGCAGGATTGCAGGGAAACGCACTAGAATAGAATAAGAACAGAATAGAATAGAAATAATGGAATAGAATTAATGGAATAGAATAGAATTAGAGCAGAATAGAATTAATAGAATAGAATAAAATCTTTATTTAGAATTGAATAGGATAGGATTGGATAGAATAGAATAGAAAATATGGAATGGAATAAAGAATAGGATAGGATAGGATTGATGGAATGGAATGGAATAGAATAGAATAGAATAGGAGTAGAATAGAAATAATAGAATAAAATTAATGGAATAGAATAGAATTAATAGAATAGAATAGAATCTTTATTTAGAATTGGATAGGATAGTATAGGATAGAAAATATAGAATGGAATGGAATAAAGAATAGAATAGAACAGAATAGAACTGGAAGGGACCTTAGAGGTCTTCTAGTCCAACCCCCAGCTCAAGCTGGAGATCCTATTCCATTTCAGACAAGTGGCTGTCCAATCTCTTCTTTAAAACCTCCAGTGATGGAGCACCCGCAACTTCTGAAGGCAAGCTGTTCCACTGGTTAATTGTTCTCACTGTTAGGAAGTTTCTCCTTAATACCATGTTGTTTCTCTCCTTCCTTAGTTTCCATCCATTGTTTCTTGTCCTGCCTCTTGGTGCTTTGGAGAATAAGTTGACCCCCTCCTCTTCTGTGCGACAGCCCCTCAAATACTGGAGATTCTTATCATCAGTTCTCAGGTCTTTTCCATCTGGAGATATAACATCTTTTTTCACGTCCCCATACAGGTAGTCCTCAACTTATGATGCCCAATGGGGGGCCAGAATTTCTGTTGCTAAGCAAAATGGCCACTCAACGCCCAATATTATCACCTTTTTGCCATGGTTGTTAAGCGAATCCCCTGATTGTTAAGTGAAACCAGCTTCTCCCATTGTTGGAAGTTGACTGGGAAGGTCTCAAGTGGTGATCACATGACCCCGGGATGCTGCATCCCTCCTAAATACACGCCCGTATTTTGATCACATGAATATGAAGACGCTACGAAAGGTTGTAAGTGCGAGGACGGGTCATAAGTAATTTTTTTTTCGGTGCTGTTGTAACTTTGAACAGTTACTAAACAAATTGTAAGTCGAGGACAACCTGGAGTTGAAGAGTTCTAAAACTAGGTGGGTTTTAAAAAGCAAAAAGAACCATCATAAAAGTGACCTTGAATTTTGCCCTAAATTTAACCACCAGGCAGTCCATTTTTTTAGGGCAGCTAAATATAAATACAAATAGGCATTCTGTATTCAATTACCAGGAATAACCAGGCTGACCCATTTTCAACCAGTTCCAATTTTGGAACAGTTTTCATGAGCAACTCCCAGGGCTGACCAACAATGGATTTTATAAGACACAATCTGCTTCTAAGAAATTCCCCATGAATTTTGCAGCTTGTCTTAACAGAACAGCAGAGTTGGGAGGGACCTTGGAGGTCTTCTAGTCCAACCCCCTGCTCAAGCAGGACACCTTATACCGGTTCCACCACAAAACCGCGTTTGACTAAAGCACGCTCGACGAAACCGCGTAGCTGACGTCATCACAGGGCGACAACAGCGCGGAGACAGAAGCACGCTGTAAATGCTAAACCTAAAATTAACCCCTAAACCTACGCCTAACCCCACTAAACCTAACCCTAAACCTAACCCTAAACCTAACCCTAAACCTAACCCTAAACCTAACCCTTAACCTAATCCTAACCCTTAACCTAACCCTAAACCTAACCCTAACCCTTAACCTAACCCTAAACCTAACCCTAACCCTAACCCTAACCCTTAACCTAACCCTAAACCTAACCCTAAACCTAACCCTTAACCTAATCCTAACCCTTAACCTAACCCTAACCCTAACCCTTAACCTAACCCTAACCCTAACCCTAACCCTAACCCTAACCCTAACCCTAACCCTAACCCTAACCCTAACCCTAACCCTAACCCTAACCCTAACCCTAACCCTAACCCTAACCCTTAACCTAACCCTAACCCTAACCCTAACCCTAACCCTAACCCTAACCCTAACCCTAACCCTAACCCTTAACCTAACCCTAACCCTAACCCTAACCCTAACCCTAACCCTAACCCTAACCCTAACCCTAACCCTAACCCTAACCCTAAACCTAACCCTTACCTTAACTTGAACCGGCTTGCTTTCAAAGCGCTATTTAAAGCGCCCTTTTTTCTCCGCGCTCGCTGTTGTCGCCCTGTTGATGACGTCAGCGACGCGGTTTAATCGGGCGCGCTGTAGTCGAGCGCGGTTTTGTCGTGCCACGCCTTATACCATTCCAGACAAATGGTTGTCCAATCTCTTCTTAAAAACCTCCAGTGTTGGAGCACCCAGAAGTTCTGGTGGGGTAAGTTGTTCCTCTGATTAATTGTTCTCACTGTTAGGAAATTTCTCCTTAATTCCAGGTTGCTCCTCTCTGTAGTTAGTTTCCATCCATTATTTCTTGTCTTGTCTTCTGGTGCTTTGAAGAATAGTTTGACTCCCTCTTCTTTGTGGCAGCCCCTTAAATACTGGAATAATGCTATCATTTCACCCTAGTCTTTGTTTTCTCTGGACTGGCTATACTCAGTTCCTGCAACTGTTCTTCATAGGTCTTAGTTGCTCTTCTTTGCACTTTTCCCAAAGTCTCAACATCTTTTTTGTAATGTGGTGATCAGATGTGGTATTCCAGGAAATTTCTCATTCCAGGTTGGATGTTTCCTTGATTAGTTTCCATCCATTATTTCTTGTCTTGTCTTCTGGTGCTTTGAAGAATAGTTTGACTCCCTCTTCTTTGTGGCAGCCCCTTAAATACTGGAATAATGCTATCATTTCACCCTAGCCTTTCTTTTCTCTGGACTGGCTATACTCAGTTCCTGCAACTGTTCTTCATAGGTCTTAGTTGCTCTTCTCTGCACTTTTCCCAAAGTCTCAACATCTTTTTTGTAATGTGGTGATCAGGTGTGGTATTCCAGGAAATTTCTCATTCCAGGTTGGTTGTTTCCTTGATTAGTTTCCATTCATTGTTTCTTGCCTTGCCTTCAGGTGCTTTGGAGGAGAGGCTGACCCCCTCTTCTTTGTGTCTTGAAAGCAAAATGGAACAAAATGAGATTTAAGGCCTGGAGACTGAAGCATAGGAAGAACCGTTGCAGCATTTAGGTTTGGCTAGTCTAGAAAAAAGAAGGACTGGGGGGGACATGATAACAGCATTCCAGTATTTGAGAGGCTACCACAAGGAGGAGGGGTCAATTTATTTTCCAAAGCACCTGAGGGCAGAACAAGACATTGGGCAATATCTAACAAAATGAAATCCAACGGTGAAAAGAGTAAGATTCTACATTTAGGCAAGAAAAACGAAATGCACCAGTACAGTATAGGTGGTACCTTGCTCAACAGTAGTAACACTGAGAGGGATTCTTGGAGTCCTAGTGGACAACCATTTAAAGATGAGCCAGCCGTGTGCAGCAGCTGCCAAAAAAGCCAACACAGTTCTAGGCTGCATAAACAGAGGGATAGAATCAAGATCACGTGAAGGGTTAATACCACTTTATAAGGCCTTGGGAAGGCCGCACTTGGAATATTTGCATCCAGTTTTGGTCGCCACGATGTAGAAAAGATGTTTAGAAAGAGTGCAGAGAAGAGCAAGAAAGATGATTAGGGGACTGGAGACTAAAACATATGAAGAACGGTTGCAGGAATTGGGCATGTCTAGTTTAATAGAAAGAAGGACTAGGAGAGACATGATAGCAGTCTTCCAATATCTCAGGGGTTGTCACAAAGAAGAGGGGGTCAAACTATTTTCCAAGGCACCTGAGGGTAGAACAAGAAGCAATGGGTGGAAACTAATCAAGGAGAGAAGCAACTTAGAACTGAGGAGAAATTTCCTGACTGTTAGAACAATGAATCAGTGGAACAGAAGTTGCCTCCAGAAGTTGTGAATGCCCCAACACTGGAAGTCTTTAAGAAGATGTTGGATAGCCATTTGTCTGAAACGGTATAGGGTTTCCTGCCTAGGCAGGGGGTTGGACTAGAAGACCTCCAAGGTCCCTTCCAACTCTGCTATTGTATTGTATTGTATAGATACAATATAAAATAAAATGAAAGAAACCATGGATGGAAAATAATCAAGGAGAGAAGCAACCTGTAATTAAGGAGAAACTTCCCAGCAGTGAGGACAATTAACCAGTGGAAGAGTTTGCCTCCAGAAGTTGTGGATGCTCCAACACTGGAGATTTTTAAGAAGAGACTGGATGGTTACTTGTCTGAAATGGTATAGGATTGCCTGCTTGAGCAGGAGGCTGGACTAGAAGACCTCCAAGGTCCCTTCCAGCTCTTTTTTATTCATTTTATTTATTTATTTTATTTATTTATTTTATTCATTTTATTTATTTATTTTATTCATTTTATTTATTTATTTTATTCATTTTATTTATTCATTTTATTCATTTTATTTATTCATTTTATTTATTTATTTGTCACTCATGTATAAGATAACAGGAATAAGAATAAACATGAATAAGAACGCAGGAAATGGATAACAATAAAGGGGGATAGTAGGATAGGGACGGTAGGGATGCTGGTGCGTTTAGGCCAGCGGTGGGATTCAAATAATTTAACAACTGGTTCTCTGCCCTAATGACCAGCTGGGGTGTGTGGCTTGGTGGTCATGTGACTGGGTGGGCGTGGCCAACTCAATGTCACTCACATCAATGGGCCCGTCACCTTAGCTGTTCCAATGTAATAAGGGTTAACTGGAGAGGCAGTTTCTGTAAGCAGGGCAATAAAGATGAGGCTAGAAACAACACCAGAATGTTTCCTTCCTGCCTTCCTTACAGGATTAGCCCTGCAAAGTGGAAAAAAAAACAAAAGGAGATTTCTTCTAACAACTGCTTCTCCGAACTGCTTAGAAAGTTAACAACCGGTTCTCCCGAATAGGTGCGAACTCGCTGAATCCCACCACTGGTTTAGGCATGCCCCTACTGACCTCTTAGGAATGGGGTGAGGTCAACAGTAGACAGTTTAAGGTTGAAGCTGTGGGGGGATGTAATAACAGAAATCAGGTAGTGCATTCCAGGCATTGACCCCTCAGTTGCAGAAGTCGTATTTTCTGCAATCGAGTTTGGAGTGGTTTTATTCTAAATAAAATGGGCCAGGTGTATGTGTGAAAAATCCTGGCTGTAGGTTTGCAGGAACCTTTGGCAGAGTTAAAAATACCCCTCCCCAGCCACGTTGATTTCCATACCATTTTAACCTGGGGGATTTACGTAGCCCATTAAGCTGACGGCTCAGAGGCCCAAAGGTATCGGTCCAGGTTTCTCTCCCTGACCCAAACCTACTGTACCATCTCGGACTCCCTATTTTATCATCCGACTTCTTGGGTTTAAATTCACGTTATGGCAAATAATAGATGGTAATGCTTTCCCCCCTTCCTCATATTAATGCCGTTTTTTTCCCAAGGAAACCTCTGCAAGTGAGGGTGATTTACAGATGCCCTCCAAACCTTCCTTCTCCATATTTATGATGGTTCCCGTGTCCTTTAAAGATATTTGTATAGAATGCTGGTGAAGGATAGACTCCAAGTACAGAGAGAAAGAGAGAGAGAGAGAGACAGAAAGATAGAGAAAGAAAGAGATAGAGAGGGAGAGAGAGAAAGAGAGAGACAGACACACACACAGACAAAGAGTGACAGAGACAGATAGACCAACACACACATACACAGAGACAGACAAACAGACAGATAAAGAGAGACAGAGACAGAGACACACAAACACATACACAAAGAGAGAGAAACAGAGAGATACACACACAGAGACAGAGACACACACACACAGACACACACACACAGACAAAGAGAGACAGAGACAGATAGACAAACACACACATACACAGAGACAGGCAGACAGATAAAGAGAGACAGAGACAGAGACACACAAACACATACACAAAGAGAGAGAAACAGAGAGATACACACACAGAGACAGAGACACACACACACACAGATAAAGAGAGACAGAGACAGATAGACAAACACACACATACACAGAGACAGACAGACAGATAAAGAGAGACAGAGACAGAGACAGAGACACACAAACACATACACAAAGAGAGAGAAACAGAGAGATACACACAGAGACAGAGACACACACACACACAGACACACACACAGAGACAAAGAGAGACAGAGACAGATAGACAAACACACACATACACAGAGACAGACAGACAGATAAAGAGAGACAGAGACAGAGACACACAAACACATACACAAAGAGAGAGAAACAGAGAGATACACACACAGAGACAGAGAGAGAGAGACACACACACAGACACACACACAGACAAAGAGAGACAGAGACAGATAGACAAACACACACATACACAGAGACAGACAGACAGATAAAGAGAGACAGAGACAGAGACACACAAACACATAGACAAAGAGAGAGAAACAGAGATACACACACAGAGACAGAGACACACACACACACACACACACACACACACACAGACAGAGACAGAGAGATAGACCACCACCACACACAGACAGACAGACAGACAGAGACAGAGAGAGACTCAGAGAGACACAAACACATACACAGACAAAGAGAGACAGAGACAAAGAGATAGACACACACAGAGAGACATACACACACCCCCACACACAAAGAGAGACAGAGAGCGAGGGTGAGGAGAATAGAATAGAATAAATAAAACAAAACAATAAAATATGAACTATGTGTATTTGATTTAGCAGATGGCATGTCAGCCAGGACTGAGTAGCAGGTGAAACAAAACCCCAATGCTTTAAAGGTTTAGATGCAGAAATATTTGCTATTTTAGTTGTAATTGTTCATGGTTATATTGTTATGCAGTATTTTTCTTTTGTTTCTATGAGTGGGATGTAAGCCATTCACCGCCCTTTTGGCCTAAAGCAGCATAAAAACCGTTACATGTTTTCGTAAAGTAACTAAAGCAAGCAGAGGCACACAAATCAATTTTGCCTTCATAGCTGAAGAAACTTCTTGGATGAGAAGCGAAACGTCTTCAAAGAAAAACCAGAAAGTCCAGTTGCCTCTTGAAAAAAAGCACCTTTGGGTTTAGGTGGCTCATTTTGAGTAACATCTCAGGTCGGTGTTTCTCAGCCACAGCAACTTTAAGGAATGTGGACTACAATTCCCAGAATCCCCCAGGCAGCCATGCTGGCTGGGGAATTCTGGGAGTTGACGTCCACACAATTTGAAGTTGCTAGTTGAGAAAGGGACTGTAGTGACACCCAACCGCATCGTGGTCTGGTTCCCAATATCCTAACTAACCAAGGTTTGGGTTTTACACTAATTGAAAGAACAAACCATAGTTTGCATTGCTGGATTCCCAGAGGATGCTAAAGGAACAATGAAACTTCATTCCCACCTGTGCCCAGCTGCACAAAGGAGGCCACTTTGGTGAATTTAAAAGGGGGAATAATCCATGAACATTTCTACATACAGGTAATCCTCGACTTACGACCACAATTGAGCCCGACATTTATGTAGCTCAGGGAGACATTCGTTAACTGGGTTTTGCCCCAGTTTATGACTTTCCTTGCCACATTTGTTAAATGAATCACTGCAGTTGTTAAATTAGTAACCCGGTTGTTAAGTGAATCTGGCTTCCCCATTGACTTTGCTTGTCAGAAGGTCGCAAAAGGGGCGTGACGTGACGCTGGAACCGTCATAAATATGAGTCGGTTTGCCAAGCATCTGAATTCTGATCACGTGACCACAGGATTCTGCAAACGATTGTATGAAAAACCGTGGTAAGTCATTTTTTCCCCAGGGCCGTTGTAACTTTTGAACCGTCGCTAAATGAACTGCTGTAAGTTGAGGACTCTCTGTACTTTCCTAAATGAATCTGATGTTAATCGGAACCTGGGAAGAGAAGTCAGAAGCTAATGTGGGGCAGGTGAACACATTTTCCTACGCATAGTTTGTAAGCATGATGTGCCTCTTTGTTAGTTTTCACCTCAAATGCTTGTCCAGTTCTTAGATATGAAATTTTGTATTGGACTTTAAAAAATGGTTTTGAAAAATCAGTAAAAAAAATAAATCAAAACATCATGTGCTAAACTACCATATTTTTCGGACTATAAGATGCATGAGTGTATAAGATGCACCAAGATTTCAAAGAGGTAAGTCAGGAAAAAACGTTTTTGTCCTCCCCAACTCCCAGGAACACTCTGCAGCAGAGATGGGTTCCTACCAGTTTGCACCTATTCGGTAGAACCGGTTCGTCAAATCTACCGAACAGGTTAGAAGAGGTTCCACCAGTGGACCCGGAAAGCAGGCCACACCTACAGAAGAGGTTCCAAAATTTTTTGAAACCCACCACTGGTCCTTGGATATGATTATTCTACACTCTCATGCTCATATTTATAAAACTCAGTGCCTCTGTGAAAGGTAAGGATGACTACTGCGTTTGTGGTGCAATCAGAACATTGCGTGTGTTGAAGTTGTTTTAACGCAAACCAAAGATGCCTTTTAAAAAACAAGTTTACATCATATTCTTATGCATGCCAGTGCTGTGTGTGAGGTAATTTAATGGTTCTGACAAGTGTCGTCGGCATCTTCATATCCGGTCACATGGGTGGCAAGCCACTCCCATCCGGTCACATGGGCGGCAAGCCACTCCCACAACGGAGGCCACACCCACAGAGTAGGTTCAAACAATTTTTGAAACCCACCACTGCTCTGCAGGCTTCAGCAGACCTCAGGGAAGGCAAAAATGCCCCTGTTTTTCGCCAAAATGGGGGCATTTTTCCTTTCCCCCAGCCCTGCTGAAGCCTGCAGAGTGCTTCTGGAGGTTGGGGGAAGGCAAAAGCGCCCCCATTTTTCACAGAAATGGGATGCGTGAGCGGGGCTTTGGGAGGCCAAAAATAGCTGTATTCAGTGTATAAGACGCAACAACATTTCCCTGCTCTTTTAGGGGAGGAAAAAGTGCGTCTTATATTCCGAAAAATACGGTACCTTTTGTTTTTTTTTAAATTGCTGTACAGTATAGTTGTTTTTACTGTTTGCCTTTGAACTGTGCAAAACAAATAAAAACTGTATGCAACACTCAGTGTGTGTTTGGAGATGATTATTGCACAATCAGGGAACTAAAGTCCTCAAGATCTAAATAATGCATAAAATTATAAATGGCCTCATCCTTTCCCAAAAGTTCCCTTTCTCATCAACTGCAGTTGTTAAGTTAGTGACACGGTTGTTAAGTGAATCTGGCTTCCCCATTGACTTTGCTCATCAGAAAGTTTGCAAAAGGGCATCACATGACCCCAAGACACTGCAAACGTCATAGATACGTACCAGTTGCCAGGCACACGAATTTTGATCACATGGCCATAGGAATGTTGGCAAGCGTGAAAAATGGTCATGCGTCATTTTTTTTCAGTGCCTTTGCAACTTCAGTCACTAAGCGAATATTTGTAAGTCAAGGACTATATACCAGCCGTTTTTTTAAAACCACCAACCTATCTAATTAGTGAATCCCAACATTTGAATTTCATTTTTTTTCTGTCTCAAGCACAAGTCAGTCCGAGCAGAGCTGGAAGGGAACTTGGAGGTCTTCCAGTCCAACCCCCTGCTCAAGCAGGAGACTCTCTACTGTTTCAGACAGTCTAGACTAGAGAGCAGTTTCCAAACAGACCGAGAAGAGAGGGTCTCTGAGGATGTGCAAACTTCCCTTGCCTTTGTCCCAAGGGTGCGTTTCCCAAAAGGCGACTGGACTTTGGTCTTCCTTGAAGCGTCTTCAGTTTACAGGTGACAGATTAACAGGGTTGGAAGGGACCTTGTAGGCAGAGGTGGGATTCAAAATTTTGTGCTACCGGTTCTGTGAGCGTGGCTTGGTGGATGTGGTGTGGCTTGGTGGGCGTGGCTTGGTGGGTGTGGCAGGGGACGGATACTGTAAGATCTCCATTCCCTCCCAATCAGCTCGGGCTCTGGAGGCAGATGGGGACGGGGCTAGTCAATGGTGGTATTTACCGGATCTCTGAACTACTCAAAATTTCTGCTACCGGTTCTCCAGAACTGGTCAGAACTTGCTGAATGCCACCTCTGCTTGTAGGTCATCTAGTCCGAACCCCCGCCCAAGCAGGAGACCCTACACCAGTGATGGCTAAACTTTTCTGGTCGGAGTGCCCAAAGCGTGCCCGGACCCCCAAAATGCAATGCCTGCACACACACACCCCACGCATGCATGTGCAACCCCCCCCGCATGTGTCTTACCCCCATGCCATGCACGCATGACCTCCCACCACACACACACACAGGCCCCCTGCCTCCCGCTCATGTGTGGCAGAGACTTGAAGACCAGCTGGCTGGCAGGAGGTGCATGCGCATGCGCGGCGAAACTGAACTGAGGTGAGCTCACGTGCCACCAGAGAGGGCGCTGCGCACCAACTCTGGTACCACATGCCATAGGTTCACCAACATGGCCCTACTCCATTTCTGACAAATGCTTCTTGGATGAGAAGCAAAATGTCTTCAAGGAGAATAACAGAATAGCAGAGTTGGAGGGGACCTTGGAGGTCTTCTAGTCCAACCCCCTGCCTAGGCAGGAAACCTTATACCGTTCCAGACAAATGGCTATCCACCATCTTCTTAAAGACTTCCTGTGTTGGGGCATTCACAACTTCTGGAGGCAACTTCTGTTCCACTGATTAATTGTTCTGACTGTCAGGAAATTCCTCCTCAGTTCTAAGTTGCTTCTCTCCTTGATTAGTTTTCCCGCATTTCTTCTTGTCCTGCCCTCAGGGGCTTTGGAGAATAGCTTGACTCCCTCTTCTTCGGGGCAACCCCTGAGATATTGGAACATTGGAGAAAACACAAGGAAATCCAGTTGCCTTTGGAGAAAAAACACCTTTGGGGCAACCATGCCTTTGGATGGTGGAGAATCTGCGTAGACATTTCCCTTGCCTTCGCGATACCTCCTTCGCTCCTTTAAGGAGCATCGTTTCCAGGTCAGATCCGACGGCTGGCAGAAATCCTAGTGCCTCCGAGTCTCATGCTTGTAGAAATTAAATGCTGCGGCCACCCACCGCTCAATCGACTTTGCCATCATGAACGCTAATCCCATTTATTCTCCTGACAACAGAGAACCTGAAGCCTGTCTGAGGCCGCGACAACACTCCTGGCATTCTGATCGCTCCGCTCGGAGGACCAGGGGCGCATAATGCCGGCTTGCCTTTGGCATGCGGCTTTACATAATACTAATCAATAGCATGTTAATTCAAAAATAAATCTTTTATGTACACCTGCTGGAGAGATTACGCCTCTGTCTGGAGTAGGCAGAAGAGCACGGCTCATGTGGATTTGCCCTTTCGTCTCTCTGGCCGGATTTGCCTCATTGGACTAAGAAGCACAAAAATCTATGGGTCAGAAGGCTAGGATGGTTTTATAATAACAGAGTTGGAAGGGACCTTGGAGGTCTTCTAGTCCAACCCCCTGCTTAGGCAGGAAACCCTACATCACTTCAGACAAGTGGTTATCCAATGTCTTCTTAAAAGCTTCCACTGTTGGAGCATTCACAACTTCTGGAGGCAACTTGCTGTTCCACTGATTAATTGTTCTCACTGTCAGGACATTCCTCCTGAGTTCTAAGTTGCTTCTCTCCTTGATTAGTTTCCACCCATTGCTTCTTGTCCTGCCCTCAGGTGCTTTGGAGAAGAGCTTGACTCCCTCTTCTTTGTGGCAACCCCTGAGATATTGGAACACTGATATCCTGTCTCCCCTGGTCCTTCTTTTCATTAAACTAGACATGCCCAGTTCCTGCAACCGTTCTTCATATGTTTTAGTCTCCAGTCTCCTAATCATGTTTGCTGCTCTTCTCTGCACTCTTTGTAGAGTCTCCACATCTTTACTACATCGTGGTGACCAAAACTGGATGTATTTCAAGTGTGGCCTTACCAAGGCCTTATAAAGTGGTATTAACACTTCACGTGATCTTGATTCTATCCCTCTGTTTATGCAGTCTAGTTTTTTGGGGAAAACTGCAGGTCCAAGTCTGTGCAGCCTGTTGGTACGGAAGAGATGCTTAATTTTTTCCCCCCATAGGACCCTGTGTGGCCTTATCACATATGCTCTTTTGCATGAGGGTGGAGATTTAAATAGGTTTAAATAGGAAGAAGTGATGCCAAAGGGTCATCATGGCTCATGTGCTTGCGTGGAAGGGCCAGTACATGTGGAACTGTCAAATGTTGCTCCGTGGTGTTCCAAAGCTTTTCTTGGAACAGAAAATGGAGCAGGGAATTGCTGAAGACAACCTGGTGAGGAGATTCCTGAAAGGTAAAGATCAATCTTTTTTTAAAAGATTCCTCTCCCTGGAACCCTACTGGGTGCTGTAAGTTTTTAGATTGCAGGTACTGCACTTCCTGGAACTAGGTGCTGGGATATTTAGATCGCAGACTCTGCACTTCCTGGAACTGGAGGCTGTGAGTTTTAGAACCAGAGGTTATCCTTGGGTGGAGGGAGATTTTTTTTTTTAAATTTAGGTATCTGAAGGTTGCACCAGGTGTAACAATGATGCTATGAAATTAGACAAGCTGGGCCTGAGCAAAGGGATGTTATTATTTTAATCAAGTCCAGCTAATGACTTAGACTTATTTATTTGTCACAGTTACTGCCTAAATGGCAACATCTGGATGGCCTTACTTGATGTTGAAAAGCTAAGCAGCTGTTGGACCTGGTAAATATTTGTTTGGAAGACTAGAAAGGATTATAAACTGGAGGCTTTTAAGAGATTGGCCGACTATTTGTCTGCAATGGTACAGGGTTTCCTGCCTGAGCAGGGGGTTGGACTAGAAGACCTCCAGGGAGCCATCCAACTCTGTTCTTCTGTTATTCATATCCTAAACTGGGAAATAAATAAAAAAATAAACCTCAAAGAAAGCATTGTAGAATTATTGCCCCCCCAAAAAAAATCCATCTAGACAGGTTCATTGAACTTGATTGGAAAGAGTTTTTTACAAATGGATGGCGCAATAGCAACATTGTTATTCAATAATTTTATTTAAAAATATCACATTCATTATAATTAATTTTTGATATTGGCTTAAAAGGCACAAAAAATTCCCTCAGTGCATGTTCAGGATTCCTTTGAAATATCTCAAGGATAGCAGTTGTCCCTTCCTGAGGAATTATTAACAATTAACAAATTATTGATTAATAATGTAATAATCCAGAAGGTTGGCAGTTCAGCGGTTCGAATTCCTAGCGCCACGTAACGGAGTGAGCTCCTGTTATTTGTCCCAGCTTCTGCCAACCTAGCAGTTCGAAAGCACGTAAAAAATGCAAGTAGAAAAAATAGGAGCCACCTTTGGTGGGAAGGTAAGAGAATTCCATGCTCCTTCGGCATCTAGTTATGCTGGCCACATGACCACGGAGACGTCTTCGGACAGCGCTGGCTGTTCGGCTTTGAAATGGAGATGAGCACTGCCCCCTAGAGTCGGGAACAACTATGTGCGAGGGGAACCTTTACCTTTAATGTAATAATTGAATAATTAACCTTAATAATAACTATAGTAATAGATGCCTTTAGTCTGCCCGAAAGGGCTGGAGCACCATTTGAACACCAGCGGCATTGAGAAAATCCTTGTCGGTTAATTGCAAAAGGCAGCTTTAGAAGGAACAGTTGACATTCTCAACAATCCCTTTAACACAATCAAAGAACAACACCTGCATATCCCAAATCCTTGGGAAAGATGCGATAAGGGGCCAAAAAAAAAGACCAAATCCAATCTAAACACCTGGCTGAACTCTGCAACCAATCCCCTTAATTAACAGAGCCTACCGGATACTGAATTGTATTGAATACTTTATTGGCCTTTATTATGTGATTTTTAGGAATTTGCCTTCTGACAGGATTCGGTGCTTTCGATATCGGATCCCCAGGGAAGATATTGTCACAGATGTTATCAAGTGGTGTCTTTGTACTTGGTTGTTTGCTTGCAGATGTTTCATTGCTCGATTAGGTAACAGCATCAAGACGAATGTGGAAGGAAGAGTTTGCTTCCTTTTTTTTAAACATACAGTAGCTTGCCCTGCCAGTGCTGGCAGAGATATGGGTTTTCTCCTTGGCAGTTCTTTTGATTAGGGCATTGTTTTCTGCTTGATTGTTTGTCTGGTGCTAATCTCTGCTAATCTTGTAAAATATTATCCTAAAACAGTGTTTCTCAACCTTGGCAACTTGAAGATGTCTGGACTTCAACTCCCAGAATTCCACAATGGATGGTCAGATTTTCCCCAATTGAAACTGTGGTTAAATATATGTTGTGAGAAAATGAAGAGTTTTCATCATTTGTATTTGTATTTTATTATTTGTATGCTGCCCTTCTCCGGGAGGACTCAGGGCGGCGAACAATTCAAGGGGGGGAAAAAAGGGGGAACATAAAAGACAAAATACAAATAATAAAAGTAGACAACAGTCGCACAAGGTTTTGACGGCTTTTCGGAAGGCCTGGAGAGAGGTGAGGGTCCGAATCCCTGCGGGGAGTTCATTCCAGAGGGCTGGAGCTGCCACAGAGAAGGCCCTCCCCCAGGTAATAGCCAGGTGGCATTGGCTGGTAGATGGCATCCGGAGGAGGCCAACCCTGTGAGATCTAATGGGTCTTTGGGAGGTAATTGGCAGCAGGCGGTCTCTCAAGTACCCAGATCCAATACCATGAAGGGCTTTATAAGTTACGACTAGCACCTTGAAGCGTATCCGGAGACTGATCGGTAACCAGTGCAGCTCGCGGAGGATAGGTGTAACGTGGGTGTACCGAGGTGCACCCACAATCGCTCACGCGGCTGCGTTCTGGACGAGTTGAAGTCTCTGAATACTCTTCAAGGGCTGCCCCATGTAAAGCACATTGCAGTAGTCCAGTTTTGAGGGCGTGAGTGACTGTTGCGAGTGCCTCCCGGTCCAGGTAGGGACGCAACTGGTGCACCAGGCGAACCTGGGCAAATGCCCCCCTGGTCACAGCCGACAAATGGTGTTCTAAAGTCAGCTGTGGATTCAGGAGGACCCCCAAGTTGCGAGCCCTGTCTGAGGGGCGTAGGTGTTCACCCCCCAGCCTGAGTGATGGAATATTGACCAAGTTTTTGGGAGGAAAACATAACAGCCACTCGGTCTTGTCTGGATTGAGTACAAGCTTGTTAACCCCCATCCAGACCCTAACAGCCTCCAGGCACTGGCACATCATGTCAACCGCTTCACTGAGTTGGCACGGGGCGGACAGATACAACTGTGTATCGTCCGCATATTGATGGTGTTTTATCCCGTGCCGTCGAATGATCTCACCCAGTGGCTTCATGTAGATATTAAATAGCAGGGGGGACAGGACCGAACCCTGAGGAACCCCGTATTTCGGGGGCCTAGGGGTCGACCTCTCCTCCCCAACTAACACCGACTGCGACCTGTCCGAGAGGTAGGAGGAGAACCACCGAAAAACGGTGCCTCCCACCCCCACCTCTCGCAACCGTCGCAGAAGGATACCATGGTCGATGGTATCGAAGGCCGCTGAGAGGTCAAGGAGCACTAGGATGGAGGAATGACCTCCATCCCTGGCTCTCCAGAGATCATCGGTCAGTGCGACCAAAGCGGTTTCCGTGCTGTAGCCAGGCCTGAAACCAGACTGAAAGGAGTCTAGATAATCGGCTTCATCCAAGGACCGCCGGAGTTGCGAGGCCACCACTTTCTCAACAACCTTCCCAATGAAGGGGAGGTTGGAGACTGGACGGTAGTTGTTCAAACTGGCTGGGTCCAGTGATGGCTTCTTCAGGAGGGGTCTCACCACCGCTACCTTCAATGCCGGTGGAAAGAAACCCTCCCGAAGAGAGGCATTCACCATCGCCTGGATCCAGCCCCACGTCACCTCCCTGCTGTTCGCGACCAGCCAGGAGGAGCACGGGTCCAGTACACATGTGGAGGCACTCACCGCTCCCATGGCCTTGTCCACTTCATCAGGAGCAACAGGTTGAAAATCAGTCCAGAGGTGTCGTTCAAGACCTTCCCCCAGTACCTCAGCTGGCTCTGCGCAATTGGAGTCCAGGTCCATCCGAAGCCGAGCAACTTTGTCCGCGAGGAACTGGACATATTCCTCTGCTCTACCTTGTAAAGGGTTCCCCGCAACCCTCGTGTTTAAGAGGGAGCGGGTCACCCTAAACAAGGCAGCAGGGCGGGACTCAGCGGACGCAATCAGAGCGGCAATGTGGTTGTTCTTGGCTGTCCGTAATGCCGATAGATATGCTCTGATGCAGGCTTTTAAGAGTGCTCGGTCTGACTTGGATTTACTGGTCCTCCAGCGGCGCTCTAGGCGTCTCTTTTGGCGCTTCATCTCCCGGAGGTCCTCGGTAAACCAAGGAGCCCTCCTGGATCCACTGCTGCGGATCGGCCGTAAAGGCGCAATTCGGTGGAGAGCCTCAGACGCTACCGAGTTCCAAGTAGTGACTAAGGTCTCCACCGAACTGCGGGCGAGAGTATCAGGCATAATGCCAAGCGCCGTCTGGAAACCCTGCCTTCTGACTGCGGGCTGCTGTTTGGGGATGCGTTCTCCCTGTTGTACTACACAGCGGCTGTTGCACTTCTTACATTGTAGCAGCTCTTACATATCCAGAGGACATAAAAGAGGAGCGAGAGGGGAGTGGAGTTTGCAGGAGACCATTAGTTTGCTTAATTGGTTCGTGACTCTCCGAGGCTCCTTGCCAGGTTTTGTAGATCTCGGCCTGGCAGCTCTCCAAGCCAGATAAGCTCTGTGACTGTAAATCCTCCCTTGAAAAACTTTGCTGGATGTGAATGAGCAGAATTCACAGTCAATTAATAAAAGGGTTTTTTTTTTTGGTTAGGACCAGGCGTCTGCTTCATGCTCTTGGGAAGCCTCAGTGAGAGCAGCCTGTGGGTGTGTGTCAATCAATCTCACAATCCCCCTGCAGTGAGGACCCCACCCAAGGATGAACTTCAGCAGGTTCTGGAGAACTGGTAGCGGAAATTTTGAGTAGTTCGGAGAACCGGCACATGCCACCTCTGGCTGGCCCCAGAGTAGGGTGGGAATGGAGATTTTGCAGTAACTTTCCCCTGCCACGCACACCAAGCAACGCCCACCAAGCCATGCCACGCCCACCAAGCAACGCCCACCAAGCCATGCCACGCCACGCCCACCAAGCAACGCCCACAGAATGGGTAGTAAAAAAAATTGAATTTCACCACTGATCTCACCCCTCCATTACATCCATCACGTATAAAAAAGGCAAGGTTTTTCTAAGATGCTTCATGCCGCCATCTTGCCTTTTTTGACCTCCTCCTCCTTCAGATACCTCACCTTTCCCCCCCCTCCCAAGACCTTTTCCTTCGGCAAGCCTCCTTTTTTTTTTTTAAATGACGGCAGCCTAGTTACCAACTGTATCCGGCGGGTGGGATACAGTCTAATAAAAACACAAATAAAATTCATTGAATTGTTAGCCTAACCTCAAAGAGCTCAGCTGGAGTCCTTCCCTTGCCCCTCCCTCTCCCTCTCTTCCCCCACTTTTTTTCCCCCTGAATCTGCAAAATATAATTAACTCAGTGTGAGCTGAGGCTTCTTCTGTGTGTGTGTGTGTGTGTGTGTGTGTGTGTGTGTGTGTGTGTTTTAAATCCTCACTTAGTCCAAACCTCCTGCATGGATAATATTGCTAGCTTGCCAAGGTTGCTTTTCCATAAATGTTAAGCAGACCTCTGTAAAACTAATTGGAATTTACTGCACACGTGAATAGTTTGCATATCAATGAACTTGCTCCTGTATGGGCTTAAGAACTTTCCAAGGTGGGGTTTTCCCCTACTTTACAAGATCAAGGGTGTGTGTGTGTGTGTGTGTGTGTGTGTGTGTGTGTGTGTTTCCTGATATTGAAGCAGCTTTATCATGAATTAAAATAGATGGCAATGCACAAAATATGGAATGCCCCCTTTTAAAATTCTCTCCAATTTCTCCCTGCTCTCCCTTGTCTTTCTGCAAAGAATGTGCCAGAATAACAGTGAAAAGTGGTGGCACCCTGATTACTATAGGTAGTCCTCGATTTACGACCACAATCGAGCCTAGAAATTCTGTGGGGGGTCAAGCTATTTTCCAAAGCACCTGAAGGCCAGGCAAGGAATAATGGGTGGAAACCATCAAGGAGAGATTCAAGCTGGAGATAAGGAGGAACTTTCTGACAGTGAGAGCAATCAGCCAACAGAACAGAAGTTGCCTTGGGAAGTTGTGGGAGCTTCATCACTGGAGGCTTTCAAGAAGAGGCTGGACTGCCACCTGTCAGAAATGGTGTAGGGTCTCCTGCTTGGATGGGCGGGGCGGGGGGGGGGGAAGGGGATTGGACTAGATCACCTACAACAGTGATGGCTAACCTTTTTGTTCTTGCATGCCAAAAGCAGTGCTTGTGTGCCCACACCAATAATGCAATACACACACACATACGACACACACACCCCGCATGCCCCACCTCCCTGTGCATGTGTGCGTGACACCCCCGTGCTCCCCTGCGCATGCATGTGCGGCCCCCTACGCATGCACTTGTGACCCCCGTGCATGCACGCAAAACCCCCCGCGCCCCCCTTGCCTCCACACAAGCATGTGCGAACCCCCCCGCTCTGTTATTCTATTCTATTCTGTTCCTGTTCCTGTTCCTGTTCCTGTTCCTGTTCCTGTTCCTGTTCCTGTTCCTGTTCCTGTTCCTGTTCCCATTCCCAATTCTATTCTCCATTCTACTCCGCTCCACTCCATCTTCTCTTCTCTTCTCTTAGAGCCGAGGTGGCGCAGTGGTTAGGGTGCAGTACTGCAGGCCACTTCAGCTGACTGTTATCAGCAGTTCAGCGGTTCAAATCTCACCGGCTCAAGGTTGACTCAGCCTTCCATCCTTCCGAGGTGGGTGAAATGAGGACCCAGACTGTGGGGGCGATATGCTGACTCTGTAAACCGCTTAGAAGCGGTATATAAGTCTAACTGCTATTGCTATTGCTATCTTCTCTTCTCTTTCCTTCCCTTCCCTTCCCTTCCCTTCCCTTCTCCTCTCCTGTCTCCTCCAGCTTGGACTAGAAGACCTCCAAGGTCCCTTCCAATTCTGTTATTCTGTTAAACTGAAAGCTTTGCTGACTTAAGGTATACTATATCCACGACATTCCCCCTCTCTATTAAACTAGATCACCTCTCTCTTTCTCTCTATTAAATCATTTCCCTCTGTGATTAAAACATATCTCTCTGCACACACTGCCTGTTAACGGGCCTTTCTGTTGCTCCCATGACTAAGTCTTCTTGCCGTGGGATGAGATTTATTTGTTTGCTTCTCCCCCCCATAAAAAGGCTGCCCTTTATGTTGAACTCTGACCTGCCCCTCGGAAAGAAAATACTGAATCAACACCTCTTCTCTTAGCCCCAAATGTTTTTTTTTTTTAGTTGTTGTTTTGGAGCAGAAGTTCTCAAATAAACACTCAGCAGGGATTTAACGCCTGCAAGAGGGCAGCGACCCCAAGACCAGGATCCAATCCCCCCCCCAATAAAGGGGAGTGTGGCTATCATTTCACCCTAAATCTCTTTGATATGGGGAAGAAATGGAAGAAGCTAAGTGCTCGTAAGGAAACCCCCCAACTTGCAAGAGTACGAGAAATGGGTAAAAAGGTGTCATATAAATAATATACGTTCCTAGGTATTTGCCAGTCGGACAGAGAAGAAAGGTTAGGGTACAATGTACAGGTAGTCCTCGACCTACGACCACCATTGAGCCCAAAATGTATGTTGCTAAGCGAGACATTTGTGAGCTTTGCCCCATTTTGTGACCTTCCCTGCCACTGTTGTTAAGCGAATCATTGCCGTCGTTAAGTTAGCCACACGGCTGTTAAGTGAATATGGCGTCCTCATTAATTTGATCGTCAGAAGGTTGCAAAGGGGATCACATGACCCAGGGGCCACTGGGATGTTTTTCGCCCTCCAGAGGGAGAAAAACGGCCAATGGGCAACCCAGAAGTCTCCATCACCTAACCGTCTTTGTTCAACTCCAAAGTTGCTGATAAAACTAGCCAGGAACTAACCCTAATCCAGAGGTGGTATGCTACTGGTTTGTACCGGTTCAGGCGAACTGGTAGTGGTGGCAGTGTGAGACTCCAACCCTCCCTCCAGATGTCATCACGGACCTTCTGCGCGTTCCCGCTACTTAACCGGTAGTGAAGATAATAGGATGGCGTTACTGCCCTAATGCTGTCTATGGTGTATCTCCCATAAATTTTGGCCTCCTCTTCCCTCTTCACCGGCCTCTCTTGGTCTCCTCTCCTTAGCTCGATCTGGCTCACGTCTTTAATGGCACCTTCAGAGGACTGTTGCGCTCCCAGCTCCGTGCTTAAGTCTTTCAGAGTGAAGCTTAATCGATAAAGGTGCCACTGACAGCATCACAACAGAAGCACTCGTGCCTCAGGTGCTCACGAGCACCCATAAGAGCTTCAGCGTGAGGAGAGGGGAGAGCCAAGCCTCCATAGGCAAACAAGCGCAGGGAAAGGGCTGAAGCTAGAATCACAACCGAGTTGGAAGGGACCTGGGAGGTCTTCTAGTCCAACCCTCTGCTCAGGCAGGAAACCCTAACCGTTTCAGTCTCATCTGAAAAACCTCCAGGGTTGGAGCAGCCACAACTTCTGAAGGCAAGTTGTTCAGCGTGTCTATCACAACTAAAATAATATATGACAAGATAAAATGGCTCAAGAAAAGACATGCACAGGTTGCTGAAACCAATGAATTAACTACCCTTTTTTTATAAAGATGCTTAGATTAGAAGTTATGTGTTGATATCCCAAACTAGTAAAATTATAATCCCAATTAAAAGACTCTATATACTTCGTTTCCTATTTCCACCTTTTAATAGAATAATAGATTCCATTCCATATTTTCAGTTCTATTCTGTTCTATTCTGTTCTATTCCGTTCTGTCCTGTCCTGTCCTGTCCTGTCCTGTCCTGTCCTGTTCTATTCTATTCTATTCTATTCTATTCTATTCTACCCCATTCCTACATTCTATTATGTTCCTGTTCCTGTTCCGGTTCCTGTTCCTGTTCCTGTTCCCGTTCCCATTCCATTTCATTCCATTTCATTCCATTTCATTCCATTTCATTCCATTCCATTCTATTCCATTCCACTCCATTCCATTCCATTCTCTTCTATTCCATTCCATTCCATTCCATTCTCTTCTATTTCTATTCCATTCCATTCTTTGCAGAATGTCATTTCCTCTCCTGCACACTAACACAGAGACACATGTAGAATTTCTCACTATTCCTGCATAAAAGTGGACAAAGGGGGAGTTCTCTAAGCAGTTTGTAAAGAGTCAGCTTCACAGTGCTTTTAAAGCCCTCTCTAAGTGGTTTACAGAGTCAGTATCTTGTCCCCAACAATCTGGATCCACATTTACTGACCTCGGAAGGATGGAAGGCTGAGTCAACCTTGAGCCAGTGAAATCCGATCTGCCAAATTGCAGGCAGCAGGTAGTCAGCAGAAGTAGCCTGCACTCTAACCACTGCGCCACTGTGGTTCTTGGTTACACTCTAACCTTCATTTATCCCTCTTTCCCGCCAATGGGGAACTGACTTGGATTGCAAAACTATTCCTCTAGGTCTAGGACAGGGGTCAGCAACCTTAAACACTCAAAGAGTCACA
Source organism: Thamnophis sirtalis (assembly GCF_051295495.1). Taxonomy (NCBI): domain Eukaryota; kingdom Metazoa; phylum Chordata; class Lepidosauria; order Squamata; family Natricidae; genus Thamnophis; species Thamnophis sirtalis. The sequence goes on along the minus strand of NW_028261386.1, from coordinate 4,176,580 downwards.
AGGGTCCTAACCAGAAGACCCCCGTTCAATTCTGGAGCCGACCGGAAGTCCATTTCCCCCACCATAGAGTCTCCTCCTAGTGCGGTGTCCTTTTTTCCTTTACCTGTCCTAACCGAAAGCCCTATCAATTGTGGAGCCAACCAGAAGTCTGGTTTCCCCACCATAGAGTCTCCTCCTAGCGCAGCATCCTTTTTCCTCTTCCTGTCCTAACTGAAAGCCCTATCGATTGTGGAGCTGATCGGAAAAGCCGTCCCTTGCCATAAAGTCTCCTCTCTGCTTGCCCCGTCCCTAACCGGAAGCTCCTCTCAAAATTGTGATGCCGACTGGAGACAGGGAGCCACAGCAGAGGGATAAAAGAGCCACATGCAGCTCCAGAGCCGCGATTTGCTGACCCCTGGTCTAGGAGATTAGTGTGTGAACTCAAAGACTAATGATTCAGGCCTGTGAGACTGGATAGTAAAACAAGAATGTCACAAATAAAAAAGGAGGAACAGCGATGCTGTGGGAGTGTGTATTCCCCACCCCTACCCATTCTATTGTACAGATCATCCTCGACTTACGACCACAATTGAGCCCAAGATTTATGTTGCTAAACATGACATTTGTTAAGTGGATTTTGTCTCATTTGATGACCTATCTTGCCACAATGGTTAAGTGAATCGCTGCAGTTGTTAACTTAGCGACACGATTGTTAAGTGAGTCTGGCTGTCCCCCGCCCAAGCATTGAGTTTGCTTGTCAGAAGGCCACAAAAAGGGATCACATGATTCCGGGACACTGCAACTGTCATAAATATGAGTCAGTTGCCAAGCCTCTGAATTTTGATTACATCACTAGGGGGATTGCTGCAACCGAAGTGTGAAAAAGAAGTCAATTTTTTTCAGTGCTGACTTGAGGATAAATTAAGCAAGCTTAACCTTATCTGCTTGTGACCTTGGTTTTGTAAATGCATTTATTTGTTTTCTGAGATTTAGATTTCATCTTATCCTTCAGAAACTCCAGGAGGTCTTGATAGTAAAACCTCTTCTGTTTTCTCCCCACAACAAATAACCCTGCAAGGTAGGTTGTTCTGAATAGGACAGGTCCAAAGTCATCCAGGGAGCTTTGGTGACTGACAGTGAAGCAATGTCTCCTTGGTACCACCAACTGAGATTTTTGGCTCTAGCCCACACTGGCTCAGATAAATTGAAAAAAAGGTGTTGGTTGAGAAGAATTCAAGGAAAGAAAGGAAGGAAGGAAGGAAAGAAAGAAAGAGGGAGGGAGGGAGAAGGAAGAAAGGTAAGGAAGAAAAGAAGGAGAAAAAGAAAAGAAAGAGGGAGGGGGAAGCAAGGAAGCAAGGATGGAAGGAAGGAAGAAAAGAAAGAAAAGAAAGAGGGAGGAAGATAGGGAGAATGAAGCAGGAAGGAAGGAGGAAGGAAAGAAGATAGTTGGAAGGAAGGAGGAAGAAAAAGAAGGGAGGGAGTGTGGAAAGAGGATAGGGAGAATGAAGGAGGAAGGAAGGGAAAAGGAAGAAGGGTAGAAGAAAGGAAAGAGGAAAAAGGAAGGGAGAAGGAAGGAAGATGGTGGGAAGGAATGAGGAAGAAAAGAAGGAAGGGAGGAAAGAAGAAAGGAAGGAAGGAGGGAAAGAGGAAGAAGGGAGGGAGGGAGGGAGGAAGGAAGGAAGGAAGATGGAAGGAAGGAAGGAAAAATATGAAAGTCAGTTGACCACGCGAGTCCAAAGGCAGAGGCTGCCAGAGATAGTCTATTCCCCTCCACTCATTCTTCTCCACAATTTAAAGCAATTTTTAGTTTTTGTTAAACATACTTAGAATTATCTATTATGGCCCTTCGATATTTATGACATTGATTTCACTTTAAATGCTTTGTAAATCATTGCTGAAAAAAAAAATAAGTAAAGGGAGCTCCAGCTGAGAACTGTATATACTGCAATAAACCGGAAAGCAATCTGGGGTTCTCATTTAAAGACTCCCTCTGTGTGTGGGGTGTGTTTGTGTGTCTGGGTGTTTTGTGTGCATGCATGCGTCCCTGTGCGGCTGTGTGTGTGTGTGTGCATGGAAGTGAATGAGAATCTCATTTAAATTAAGGCCGAGGGATGTGATTCACATAAGTAAAAGCAGTGAGCAAATTTGCTAAGCTTTCAAATAGAGTCGAGGTTGATTGTGTTAAATCTTATTTATTTGTTCCAGGTTATCATAGGCCCTAGGGGCTCAAGTGGCTTTGCATATGTTAATTAAAAGTAGCATATCAATGAAAACTGCCACCAGACCAAATACAAGGAGTCCTTGACTTACGACCACAATTGATCCCTGAATTTCCATTGCTAAGTGAGTCAAATTGTGACAAGTTCTTAAAGAGATGGGAGTACCAGACCATCTCATTTGTCTCTTGAGAAACCTGTCTGCGGATCAAGAAGCAACAGTGAGAACTGGACACGGGACCACTGAGTGGGAATTGGGAAAGGAATACAGCAAAGCCTATTTAACTGAGATGCAGAGCACATCATGAGAGAGGCGGGGCCAGAAGAATCAAAAATTGGAATTAAGATTGCCGGGAGAAATACCAACAACCTCCGATATGCAGAGGGTACCACTTTAATGGCAGAAAGTGAAGAGGAGCTAAAGAGCCTCTTGATGGGGGTGAAGGAGGAGAGGACAAAGGTTGGCTTGAAACTCAACATTCAGAAAACTAAGATCATGGCATCTGGCCCTCTCAATTCCTGGCAAATAGATGGGGAAATAATGGAGGTAGTGAAAGATTTTATTTTCCTGGTCTCCAAGATCACCGCAGATGGGGACTGCAGCCAAGAAATTAAAAGAGGCTTGCTCCTGGAGAGGAAAGTTATATGGCAAATCTAGACAGCATAATAAAAGCAGAGACATCATCCTGCCAACAAAAGTGCATCTAGTCAAGGCTCTGGTTTTCCCAGTTGCAATGGATGTCTGTGAAGTTTGGACCACAAGAAAGGCTGAGCGTCAAAGAATGGAGGCCTTTGAACTCTGGTGCTGGAGAAGATTCCTGCATTGAGTCCCTTGGACTGCAAGGCCATCCAACCGGTCAGTCATATAGGAGATTCACCCTGACTGCTCTTTAAAAGGCCGGATCCTGAAGAGGAAACTCAAAGACTTTGGCCACCTAATGAGAAGAGAAGTATGGCCCCCTTATGACCTGTGGACTTCAACTCCCAGAATTCCTGAGCCAGCTGGCTCAGGAATTCTGGGAGTTGAAGTCCACAGGTCATAAAGGGGCCATAGTTCCCCACCCCTGTTCTAGGACCAGGCTGAATACAGTAATAAACGCTGTAACTTATTAAGTAACTCCTGGATTTTTCCTTCCCCACTGCAATTTAGTGCCTTCTCAAAATGTGCAAGAAACACACACACACACACACACACACACACTCCCAAACAGCCTGGTCTATGCGTTTGTTTGTTTTGGGTTCAATGGGAACTCATTTACACGTGTTAATTGCAACTAATTGGCACTAATTGGATGAACAGGAAATCCTCTGGGAACACTCATACCTTTAATTTGTAGTAAATATCATTAATTAACATATGCTAATTAGAGCCAATTAACACTGATTAAGGGTTGCCAGCTCCTTAGAAAGTACAACTATCCATGCTGTACTTAAGTCAGCGCACATGCAGGCAGCAACAGGAAGGAAGGAAGGAAATAGAAAGAGGAAGGCAGGCAGGCAAGAAGGAAGAAAGGGAGAGAGGCGAGAAGGAAAGAAAGAAGAAAAGGAAAGAGAAAGGGAGGGAGGGAGGGAGAAAGCATAGAAAGAGGTAGGCAGGGAGGCAGGGAGGAGAGAGGGAGGGAGGAAGGAAAGAGGAAGGAAGACTTAGAAAGAGGATGGGAGGAAAGAAGGAAGGAAGGAAGGAAAAGAAGGAGAGACGGGAAAGGAAGAAGGAAGGAAAGAAAGAAAGAGAGGAAGGAAAGAATGACTTAGAAAGTGGAAAGGGGGAAAGGAAGAAGGGAAGGGGAGAAAGGGAGAAGAAAGAAACCAAAGGAAGGAAGGAAAAAAGGAAGAGAAGAAAGAAAGATTAGACAGCGCTGGAATCAACTGATAGTTCTTAATCTGCTTGGCATGAAGTGTGATGATTTGGTGTGGCTTTTCCAGAACATTTTAAATTAAAAACTGGGGCTTCGTTCACCTGGAGCTGTCCATTTCTGTTTGGACACTCTTCAGGTGTACGCCAGAAAAGTAGAAACAAGTAGAAACCTACATGCATATGACATGGATCACATGTGCAGGGAAGATCAAAATCTGAAAGTATTGGCACCCTGCTGTCATAAAAAAAAAGATAAATTTTGATACCAAATGCTGCAGTTGCCTTATTCCAGATTTTGACACCCTCCCCACCCCACCCCAGGATAGGAGCCAGAGTTTCTCAGGGCAAAAATGTCCATGAGGTCAACAACTCACAGCCTGTCTTTTCCATGCTAAGAAGTGCAAGATTTTGTTTGTTTGTTTGTTTGTTTGTTTGTTTGTTAAGCTGTGGGGAAAGCAGGAGAGGGAAGTGTCAAAATGAAACCCCCTTATCGGTAGGGCCCCATTTAACATAGACAAGAAGACAATTAACTGCTCAAAGTGGTTTCACCCTAACAAGCGTTGGAAGAAATGCCCATCTGGGTTCGGTTCCAAGTGGGGAAAAAGACACTGGAAACACGGTGGCTGCTTGGAAAGGTGGTTTTTAATGGTGGACAGGACCACATGGTTTGAGGTCCTGGGGGGAAATGGAAGTAATGCTGAGAGTGCCCTGGTTTTATGCCCTCTCTGGGCTTTTGAATTTGAGCTTGTACAATATATCACAATAGCAGAGTTGGAAGGGACCTTGGAGGTCTTCTAGTCCAACCCCCTGCCTAGGCAGGAAACCCTATACCGTTTCAGACAAATGGCTACCCAGCATCTTCTTAAAGACTTCCAGTGTTGGGGCATTCACAACTTCTGGAGACGAGTTGTGATTAATTGTTCTAACCATCAGGAAATTTCTCCTCAGTTCTAAGTTGCTTCTCTCCTTGATTAGTTTCCACCCATTGCTTCTTGTTCTGCCCTCAGGTGTTTTGGAGAATAGTTTGACTCCCTCTTCTTTGTGGCAACCCCTGAGATAGTGGAACATGCTATCATGTCTCCCCTAGTCCTTCTTTCTATTAAACTTGACATACCCAGTTCCTGCAACCGTTCTTCATATGTCTTAGTCTCCAGTCCCCTAATCCTCTTTGTTGCTATTCTCTGCACTCTTTCTAGAGTCCCCACATCTTTTCTACATCATGGTGACCAAAACTGAATGCAGGGTGTGGCCTTACCAAGGCATTATAAAGTGGTATTAACACTTCACGTGATCTTGATTCTATCCCTCTGTTTATGCAGTCTAGAACTGTGTTGGCTTTTGCTGCACATGGCTGGCTCATATTTAAATGGTTGTCCACTAGGATCCCTCTAGTGTCCAAGATCCCTCTCACAGTTGCTACTGTTGAGCAAGGTACCACCTATACTGTACCTGTGCATTTTGTTTTTGTTGCCTAAATGTAGAACCTTACTCTTTTCACCACTGAATTTCATTCTATTAGATAGTGCCCAATGTTCAAGTTTGTCAAGATCCTTCTGTATCTTAAGCCTGTCTTCTGGAGTGTTGGCTATTCCTGTCAGCTTGGTGTCATCTGCAAATTTGATGAGTTCCCCATTTATTCCCTCATCCAAATCACTGATGAAGATGTTGAAGAATACTGGGCCCAAAACAAAGCCTTGGGGTACTCCACTGCATACTTCCCTCCATGAAGATGCAGTTCCATTGAGGACTGTATTCTGATTGGTTGTCAGACTCCCATCGGGCCATGCAGGGGCAACTCTGTAGGCTGTCCTGAGTCCCAAGCTTGGTTGACTCTTGCTGGGTGATAATATAATGAAAAGGCTTTGGGAATTTCCTACTATGGTTCTGCCTGAAGGAGGTAGATCTTTGATATGTAGAATAGACTGGCCCAGGCCTTAAGGGCCCATTGACAAGGGTGGGGTGGGGGATTAGTTTCTGCCTCCCTTTTAGAGGAAATACTCTGTCCTTTTAAAATTTCTTAAAATATTTCATTTTTCTAGGAAAGGGGTGGGTGCTAACTTCCTACACAAGCATTAGGATTCTTACCTGGCCCATCCCCCTCTGCTCTCCAAGTCTAGAAGCCTTGGGGTTTTTATTTTATTTTTTTATTGATTTATTTAATTCATACAACCAGCCATTTCACCAAAGAGACTCTAGGCGGCTTACCATAACACAGATAAAACCAATCGAATATATACATGAACACAGCAGTTGAGCATGATAAAAGAACCATCAACATGGCCAAGAGAATTGCATTGAGTACCTAGAAGGAACTTCCTTGAACCAGTACAGCTTTCAGGCTGCTTAAAGCTGTAGTGCTCATTGGCTGGAGATGGTTGATGGCAATATCAGGGGGATGTGACAGAAAAATGAGGTGGAAGGAAGGAAGGAGAGAGGGAGTAAAGAAAGAAAGAAAGAAAGAAAGAAAGAAAGAAGAAAATAATAGGAAAGAAAGAAATAGAAAAAGGAAAGGAGGGGAAGGAAGGATAGAAATAGAAGGAAAGGAATAAAAGGAAAGGAAGAGGGGAAAGAAAGGAAATGAAAGAGTTGGAAGGGAGAGGAAAGAAGGAAGGGAAGAAAAAGAAAGGGGAAGGGAAGGGGAAAGGGAAGAGGAAGGAGGGAAGGATTATTCATAATTATGCAAGAAACTTGGCTTGCATTACTGGACATTAGCTTTTACACAAGATACTAATTTGCAAAGAGCATTAGGAGAAAGACAGCATTTTCCCCACTGCTTTTTAAATTTTTTTGTCTTGCAAGTGATTTTGTGAATTCCTTAAATATTTCAGTAAACAGCTTGGCCGAATTGCCATCTGGTTAGAGTTCTGGAGAAGGAGGTTTAGGTCCTGGGTGAACAATGAAGAAGAAATGTTGATTTCTTCTTGAGCAAGGTTTTGCTCAAAATGATGTTCGCTGTTTGTTGCCCACCATAATGAGGCAGGCAGAGAAAGCAAAACGTGATGAACACCTTTCTTTAACAGGTCCCACTTTAATTGGTCTTTCCCAGGTCTCTCTTCACAGGTCATCAACACGTCCAGATCATGGCAGCTGCTCTCCCTGAACCACAGGGCATAACTTTGGGAAGGTCTCAATAGGTGGATAAAGAAGACAAATCCAGTCTAAACATCTGGTTGACTAAGTTGACCTCCTCCTCCTCCTCCTCCTCCTCCTCCTCCTCCTCCTCCTCCTCCTCCTCCTCCTCCTCCTCCTCCTCCTCCTCCTCCTCCTCCTCCCCCCCTCCTCCTCTCTCTTCCTTTTCAAACCCTTCTTCCCTTTCCCCTTCTTCTTTATCTTTCTTTGCCCCTTTCTTTCCATTGCTCCTTCCTGTCTCCTTTTCCCTTCTCCTTTCTCTCCCTCCTCCTCCTCCTTTTCAAACTCTTCTTCCCTTTTTCCTTCTTTTTTTCTCTCTTTTTTACCCCTTTCCTTCCACTTCTCCTTTCCTTTCCCCTTCTCCCCCTCCTCCTTTCTCTTCCTTTTCAATCTCTTCTTCCCATTTCCCTTCTTCCATCTTTCTTCACTCCTTTCCTTCCACTTCTCCTTTCCTTCCCCTTTTCCATTTTCTCACTTCTCTGCCTCCTCTTCCTTTTCAAACACTTCTTCCCCTTTCCCTTCTTTTCTTTCTTCCTTTACCACTTTCCTTTCCCCTTCTCCCACTCCTCCTTCCTTTTCAATATCTTCTTCCTTTTTCCCTTCTTTCTTTCTCGTTCTTCACCCCTTTCCTTCCACTTCTCCTTTCCTTCCATTTTCCTTTCCTTTCCACTTCTCCCTCCTCCTCCTTTTTCTCCCTTTTCAATCTCTTTTTCTCTTCTTCTCTTTCTTCTTCTTCACCCCTTTCCTTCCACTTCCCCTTTCCCCGCCTCCCCCCACCATCCCTCACCACGGAACTGATCCCTTGTGCCCAAAAATGTGTGGGCCACTGCTGTAGAGAGTAAGGAAAGTGACCTTGATGGAGATACTGTGGCCTAGGCAGGAGGGACTAAAGCATTTCAAAGTCCAGAATGTCCAAATAACATTCAGAAGTGGCCCAGGACACTGGCTGGGGAATCATGGGAGTTGAAGTCCACATATCTTAAACACTGGTGGGATCCTGCCAGTTTAACAACCGGTTCGGTGATCTTGTGTTTAGTGTGCACAGTTTTACCAAAACCTACCTTCCACGTTACTTCTTGGGGAGTGACACAGCTGAGGCGTGGCAATCCACTCTGCCACCCTAATCAGCTGAGAGGATATAGATAAGTAAAGTGGGCAGGCAGGCGGGCCAACCTGATTGTCGGAGCTACTGGTTCGCCTGAATCGGTCCGAACCGGCTCAACCCGGATTGCAGGAACTGGATATGTCTAGTTTAATGAAAAGAAGGACCAGGGGAGACATGATAGCAGTGTTCCAATATCTCAGGGGTTGCCACAAAAAAAGAGGGAGTCAAACTATTCTCCAAAGCACCTGAGGGCAGAACAAGAAGCAATGGGTGGAAACTAATCAAGGAGAGAAGCAACTTAGAACTAAGGAGAAATTTCCTGACACTGAGAACAGTTAATCCGTGGAACAGAAGTTGCCTCCAGAAGTTGTGAATGCCCCAACACTGGAAGTCTTTAAGAAGATGTTGGATAGCCATTTGTCTGAAATGGTATAGAGTTTCCTGCCTAGGCAGGGGGTTGGACTAGAAGACCTCCAAGGTCCCTTCCAACTCTGCTATTGTATTTATTTGAATCCCACCCCTGACCTTAAAGTTGTTCAGGCTGAGAAACACTGCTGTACACATTGAATGTTTTTTGTGGTTTTCTCTCCAAGTCTCACCTTTGAAGGTCAGCCAGCCTCAGGTAGTTCCTATCACCAATTTAGCCAACCTGAATAATAAATGTCTCAATAGCAACAGACCCGAACAATTAGCATCGAAGAACCTGACTTTTACTCAACTATTGCTGTTTATATTTATTTCCTTGAATATGATAGTTCAAAGAAAAGACAATAAATAAACATGACACAGCTGTAGAATATTCCCCTCAAGTTCAGGGCAGAGACAGGCAAATGGGCCTCTCCTTCATTTTGCCCCTTTGATTAAAACCTACATTTATGCTACTCATGATTTACTAACGAACCTGTGATTCAATATTGCCACAGTTGGCTTTAAATCCAAGTTTATTGTATGGAGGAAGCATTGTCAATAATGTTTACAGTGACTTAATTGCCGGAATGATTTTACTTTATTTTCATTAGTCTGGATCTTCTTTGCCAATTAATTGGATCCTATACAAAAGACACTGTTGTCAGGATGGGTTAACCTTCATTGGACTTCCCACAGCTTGTTTCTGGTAACAAGATGGCTTGAAGAAATTGGAGAGAATTTAGGCACTATCTAGATCAGGGGTGTAAACCTCGCATCATCACAGCATTGTCATGTGAAGTATCATGCCCCCCCCCTTTGCTAAACTGGGCATGGGCGTGGCCAGCACATGATGAATCTGGTCCATGGGCAACAAATTTGACAGCCCTGATCTAGATCTGTATTTTTCAAACCCTTGGCAACTTTAAGAAGTATAGGCTTAACACTTACTGGGAAATTCTGGGAGTTGAAGTCCATCTATCTTAAAGCATACTGGCTGAGGATTTCTGAAAGTTGAAGTCCACCCATCTTAAAGCATGCTGGCTTGGGGGTTATGGGAATTGAAGCTCACCTATTTTAAAGCATGCTGGCTGGGGGATTCTGAGAGCTGAAATCCACCCATCTTAAATCATGCTGATTGGGGATTCTGGGAGTTCAAGTCCACCCATCTTCCAATGGAGGCAGTGGGTCAATCATCAGCAATTGAGTTAAAACATGCTTGGGATTAACTGATTATCTATTAACTGATAATAATTAAAATAAATAAATAAACAACAATAAAATAATAAAGATTTAGAATAAAAAATAAGTAAAGAATTTAAAAAGAAAATAAAAACCAATCAAAAACTCAAAGGCCAGACTTGATGGACTGGTGAGTTTTTTTCTGCCATCAATTTTCTATTTTTCTAAAATGCAGTGTCACAAATATAGTTTTTAACTTATGACCACAATTGAGGCCAAAATGTGTGTTGCTAAGTGAGATGCTTGTTAAGTGAACTTTGCCCCATTTTACATCAGAAGTTTGGAAAAGTTGATCTCCTGACCCCGAGACACTCTGACTGTTGTTAATACAGGCCAGTTGCCAACTATCTGAATTTTGATCACGTGACCACAGGGATACTGCAACGGTCGTAAGTGTGAAGAACGTGTTGTGGCCCATCAGTGGCCAACAGAGCTGGCAGCAGATTTGGACAGTGAGGACATTGGGGAGGAACCTGGGCCAGTCCTGGAGTCTGGGGGAGGCTCTGATGAGGGCTTTGTGTAGGAGGCAGAGAAGGGACCAGGGCCGTATGCCAGTTATCAGCTGCCTTCGGAGTCGGAGATCAGTGAAGCAATTGAACAGCTGGAGCCTGTTCCCAGTGTGCGCATGCGCAGAGTTGCCAGAGGAAGGGAACAGCTAAAGAACAGGGGTCAACTTGGGAGTAAGGCCACAGGTGGATGGTGAATGGCCCCTCCCAGAGGAAATAAAAGAGGAGCAAAAGGGGAGTGGAGTTTGCAGGAGACAATTAGTTTGCTTAATTGGTTGTGACTCTCCGAGACTCCTTGCCAAGTTCCGCAGATTTCGGCCTGGCAGCTCTCCAAGCCAGATAAAGTCTGTGACTGTAAATCCTCCCTCGAAAGTCTTTGCTGGATGTGAATGAGCAGAATTCACAGTAAATTAATAAAAGGATTTTTTTGTCCGGACAAGGAGTTTGCTTCATGCTCTTGGGAAGCCTCGGTCAGAACAGAACAGTCATAAGTCACTTTTTTCAGTGCCGTTGTAACTTTGAACAGTCACTACACAAATGGTTGTAAGCCAAGAACTACCTGTAGTGGTTTACAAAGCACCGTGGCTGCATTGCATTCCCACTCACTCGGGTGAAATTGAGCAAAGTGGACCCTCCCCACTGATTAAGAGACCGATCTGGAAAATTTCATAGCAGCCCTGAGCCTTCTCCTCCTCCCACAAGGCAGGGGCGCTTTCCCCCTCAAATTATAGATCCGGTTATAATTGTTGTTCTTGCTGTCATTATGATTATTTATTAGGGTGATCTGGCCAGATTTTCGCTTCTCCAGTTTGAAAAGTAGGTCACCTACCACCTTGGCTTCGGTAGTTACACAGCAAGCATTTGTTCCCATTCATTCTTCATTACTCGCTGCGGATTATATTATCTGAGGGGAAAAAAGAAAAGGGGGCTTTGGATGCCACTGGGGAAAAACAGCCACGGATGGCCTGTTATTTATTTATTTTTTTTAAAAAAAGAGAGAAAAAGAAGAAGAGGAAAAAAAAGTCTTCCTTCATTTTTGTCACTTTTTGTCAGGCTTCATTAAAAGAGAGGCGAGCCATCAAAGCTCTGATAAGGCTCGGAGAGATAAATTCCCTATTGTGCTGGCGAGGGGAGTTGGTTACATGGCCCCCACGAAACACTTCAGTTCCACTTGTCGTGACCTCACGTTAATCCAGCATACTGGTCTGCCTGACACACACTTGCTCTTAACATTTTCTTAGAGACTCCATAAATGAGATCTCTTTGACCTTCAATCCTTAGCTAATTTGCCCGGCTTGGTGTACAAGACCGGCTTAATTTTACAGCCGTAATTACCTACCAAAAGATGCTACCCTGTACAAGGCCGGGGACAGGCGTCAAATGTCAGGAGGTTGGTAAAGTGGATGGAGGTGAGATGATCCGATCCTGGATAATTTCCTCCCAGAAAGGGAGGGTGGAAGATTTAAGACTTGGAGGGGGCCACAGTTTCTGGTTAAAACCGCACTAAATCCTATTTTAGTTTTCATTTCGAAAACACAATAGATGTATTATCTACCTACTGCTTCGATATCTGTTTTCCTCGATCAGTCTCGATGCAGTGGTATATGAGAAAGGCTTTGAGGGACAGGGTGAAGAGGACAGTCAAAGAGCAAGGCCCAGGGAACGGTCAGATAATAGAGGACATAGCTCACAGCTGCATATAGGTAGTCCTAAAATAAATATTTTTCCTTTGTAAGATATTAGTGTGGCCAGAGGCATTACATTTTTGAATGTAATGCTTTTGTTTTGAATATCTGAATATTCTTAAATATAAATGCCTTGGTAAGGCCACACTTGGAATACTGCATTCAGTTTTGGTCACCACGATGTAAAAAAGATGTTGAGACTCTAGAAAGAGAAGAGAAAGAGTGCAGAGAAGAGCAACAAAGAGGATTAGGGGACTAGGAGCTGAAACATATGAAGAACGGTTGCAGGAACTGGGTATGTCTAGTCTGATGAAAAGAAGGACTAGGACATGATAGTAGTCTTCCAATATCTCAGGGGGTTGCCGCAAAGAAGAGGGAGTCTAGCTGTTCTCCAAAGCAACTGAGGGCAGGACAAGAAGCAATGGGTGGAAACTAATCAAGGAGAGAAGCAACTTAGAACTAAGGAGAAATTACCTAACAGTTAGAAGAATTAATCAGTGGAACAGATGTTGCCTCCAGAAGTTGTGAATGCTCCAAGACTGGAAGTTTTTAAGAAGATGTTTGATAGGCCTTTGTCTGAAGTGGTGTAGGGTTTCTTGCCTAAGCAGGTGGTTGGACTAGAAGACCTTCAAGGTCCCTTCCAACTCTGTTATTCTAATTCTAAAACTAGAGCTATAGGGTTTTTTTTAAAACGAAAAGAGGAAGCAGTTTGGGTGCATTCATTGGGGGTGGGGGCTGTGAAGAGGCAGTCTGCTTTTGTTCTGGATGCTACCTATATATTTGAGGAGAAAAGACAGGGTGTAGAAGGAGAATAAAGTTTGCTTTAGTTTGGAGCATTGAAATCCCCAGCCTTCTCTACTACGTGTCAGTCTTCCCGTTTGAAAAACTACTATTCAGAATTGATCTTCCTTCCTGCTTTAAACTGCTTTTCACAGCTCAGCACTCCAGGCCACAGTTAAAACACCAACTCGGTGAAGACTGATTCTTAATCTTCTTCTTGGACAACTGCCAAGGTTTGATTCAACTCTGGCAAACAAACTTGCAGAGATTTCCAACAGTCTGAGGACTCTAGGCCCAAACCCCAATTTACACTCAGCTACTCCAGAAATGCACTGCTCTAAAAAAAAAAAAAAAGAGCGAGTTTGCCCCAAAGGAAGATGTTCCTTACAATAGAAAGAGCAGGTAACAAAACTTATATAGGTCAGGTAGTCCACAACTGAACTTCAGTGACTAAGCAATACAGTGTCAGGCCTGCAGTCATATTTTCTTATGGCTCTCAGGCCTGCCACACTTCCTATTATTCTACTATGCATTTTCGATGGTGGGAAAATGGGAGGGGGGGGGTTGTACGGAGTTAGATGATATGTAGCCATAACAACATTCTTTCAAGAAAGCCAAGGTCATTCTTTGTCTTTGCACCTATGCACCTGACCGGAACTGGATGGGTGGAACTGCCAGTGGAAGATTGGACCATATCATGGACTTGTGAATGTGGGGGCAAGATCTTGAACTTTTAACTGGATGGGAAAATTGGGAAGCCTTCAGATTTGGGTTTTCCCAGATGTGCCAACATGGCTCTCTTAATAAATTGGAATTTTGAGCAATACTTTGCCTCAGGCTCTGATTTAATATTGGATGATATTTGGAACCCTGACACGTAGCTCTAAAGTGATACCTTGCTTGCCACAGTTGTTAAGAGAAGCACTGCAGTTGTTAAATTAGTAACAAAGTTGTTAAACTGCCTTCCCCTATTGATGAGAAGGCCGCAAAAAAATGATCACATGATCCCGGGCCACTGCAGTTGTCATAAATATGAGTCAGTTGCCAAAGAGCAGGATTTCGATCACGTGACCCTGGGGACGCTGCAACAGTTGTGAGTGGGAAAATGATCATGTCACTTTTTTTCAGTGCCGTTGCAACTTCGAACGGTCATTAAACAAATGGTTGTAAGTCAAGGACCACTTGTAAAAATGCCTATAAAAATCCTGGGCCATCTTCCAAGCTTATCAACTTGGGGCTGCCAACTTCAAACCACTCTTGTAGATTCCACACCTACCCACACACACACATACAAACACACCTTCGGAGTCAGACATCAGTGAGGCTGATGAACAGCTGGAGCCTGTTTCCAGTGTGCGCATGCGCAGAGCTGCCAGACAAAGGGAACAGCTAAAGAACAGGGGGCGACTTGGGAGTAAGGCCACAGGTGGATGATGAATGGCCCCTCCCAGAGGAAATAAAAGAGGAGCGAAAGGGGAGTGGAGTTTGCAGGAGACAATTAGTTCATTGTATTGGTTCGTGACTCTCCGAGACTCCTTGCCAGGTTTTGTAGATATCGGCCTGTCAATTCTCCAAGCCAGATAGGATCTGTGACTGTAAATCCTCCCTTGAAAGACTTTGCCGGATGTGAATGAGCAGAATTCACAGTAAATTAATAAAAGGGGCTTTTTTGTCGGGACTAGGAGTTTCTTCGTGCTCTTGGGAAGCCTCGGTCAGAACATGCAAGCTGTAAACAGGTATATACAGAGGTCAAATTTGTATGTGTTTTATGTTCGTCAGGAGTCAACACTGACTTGAAGCCATTATATAGAGGAGAAATAACTGGACAGGGAAGGGTTAAAATCACCAGGTAGGCTCCCTTTAAAGTCTCCCTTTGACAATGGATAAATTTTCATAGATAACTTTGCCCACCGTCCATTCACTTGTTTCAACAATGCAGTTTATTATTTACACTCTTAAGTAGCTAACTGGGGTATGGGGGAGGAAGTTCATCTTCTTGTCTAATAAATATACGATTACTCCTCAACTTACGACAGTTTGTTTCTTGACCGTTCAAAGTTACAATGGCACCAGCAAAAGTGATTTACGACCCTTATTCACGCTTACAACCGTTGCAGCATTCCCTTGGTGATCAAGCTTTGGATGCTTGGCAATTGATTCATATTTATGACGGTTGCAGTGTTCCCGGGGTCATGTGATCCCCCCTTCGTGACCTTCCGACGAGCAAAGTCAATGGGGAAGCCAGGTTCGTTTAACAACCATGTTACTAGTTTAAGAACTGCAGTAATTCACTTAACAAACGTGGCGAGGGAAGTCGTAAAATGGGGGGAGGGAACTCACTTAACTAATATCTCATATTAGCAACAGAAATTTTGCTCTCCGTTGTGGTCATAAGTCAAGGACTGCCTGTATTTTCATATACAGGTAGTTCCTTGACTTACGATCATTCGTCTTGAAGATGCAACAGTACTGAAAAATACGACTTACAGACTGGTCCTCAGACTTACAACCGTCACAGTGTCCCCACTGTCATGTATTTGCCTATTTGTGACTTTCCCAGCTGGCTTACAACAAATGGAGAAGAGAGCAGGGAGGCTTGCAAGTTGTGGCCGCATGTTGTCTCACTTAACCGAAGTGATCCGCTTAACAACTGCAGCAAAAAAATATTGTAAAATCAGGTGAGGTCATGTGACGCTTCACTTAATGACCACACCTCTTACTGATGACTTTTCTGGGCCTTTCTGTGATCGTAAGTAGAGAACTACTACCTGTAACTGTTCATCTTTTACATCCCTTAAAGTTGCTTTAAGCCAGGCAGCTCCAACCTTGGCAACTTTAAGACTTAAGATACAATACAATAGCAGAGTTGGAAGGGACCTTGGAGGTCTTCTAGTCCAACCCCCTGCCTAGGCAGGAAACCCTACACCACTTCAGACAAATGGCTATCCAACATCTTCTTAAAAACTTCTAGTGTTGGGGCATTCACAACTTCTGGAGGCAACTTCTGTTCCACTGATTAATTGTTCCACTGTCAGGAAATTTCTCCTCAGTTCTAAGTTGCTTCTCTCCTTGATTAGTTTCCACCCATTGCTTCTTGTTCTACCCTCAGGTGCCTTGGAGAATAGTTTGACTCCCTCTTCTTTGTGGCAAACCCTGAGGCAACTTGTTGAGTTCCCTTTTAGTGTTGAATCTACACAAGCCACACAGTTTAGGGATTGCAACTATTGTATAGTCCAGTGTTTCTCAACCTTGGCCACTTGAAGATGTCCGGACTTCAACTCCCAGAATTCCCCAGCCAGCATTTGCTGGCTGGGGAATTCTGGGAGTTGAAGTCCAGACATCTTCAAGTGGCCAAGGTTGAGAAACACTGGTATAGTCAACCATGTACGTATAATTGTCACTGGATTTTATTATAGATTTTAGTCGTTATTTATTATTTTATACTAGAAGTTTTAAGTGTACATATACTGAGTGCTTTTATTTGTTCTGGTCGCTGGTCTAATAATAAATTGTATGTAAGTCTTGAAGTTGCCATGTCAGGGGTTCCAAGCTATATCCCCAACGAAAGAAGACTCCGAGGCTTGTGGTTCCTCAAAGTTCCATTTTATTAGAGATGTCATATTGGCACATCTGGGAAAACCCGGATCTGAAAGCTTCCAGGTTTTCCCCACCCAAATGAAAGTCCAACCCCCTGCCCAGCACCCACATGTCCATCACATGGCCCAATCAGGCACCATCCCAACTGGAGATGCCTCCCAGTCACACCCCTAGAGGTGCAGGGCAAGATGTCCTTGACTCTCTGAGAAAGGAATGTTGTTATGCCCATATCTCTCTCGCATACTTCATATAATTCTCCCCTCCCATTTCCCCACAGCATTGAATGTGGCAGGCCTGAAGGCCCAAGGCAAAAGATGGCTTCCAAGTCTCACATGCTAAGGTTGGAAAGCCTTGTTTTAAACCAGGGTCAGTTCTGACTTTTCAATCAAGGATTAGAGACGTCAGCTCATCAGGGATCATGCACCGGCTAAAATTATATCCTGTTATTTATACAATCAAATGTGCTGATTTGGGGGGTTTGACAATTGCTGACTGCAGTTCTCCAAATCTCTAGCAATAGTTTGCACAGAGGTAGCCCTTTCAAATGTTAAATTTCCCTCCGTTAATCCCCCCCCCCTTCAGAATGCCATTCTCAAGTCAATCCTTCACTGAATTTGGCACACATTCAGACACTTCTCAAAGTTCAGCTACATCTGCTGCTCTACAATCTCTTTCCTATTCCCTCTGAGCTTCAAGATGGCTCGTCCTTGGCTTACAACAGTTCAGACCTCAGACCTTCATGTCTGATCAAATCAAGATGTTGTGGTTGGCTTCCTAAGGATACTGTCTCTCGCCACGAGAAGGTAGTGAGCCCAGGGTTTTGGCAGTACTGATCATTGTGTGTGGACCCAACGCTAGCTAAAGTAAACAAATAACAATGTTACATCACAGGCTTGCCTGTTCAAGCAATGATAATAGGCCGATAGACTACAGGAAGAATATTGACAAATGAAGCATTTTCAGAAGAAGGTAATCAAGATAATAAGGGAGCTGGAAGGAAAAATGTATCAAGTACTTTTAGGTACCTAAATATAGTAATAGAACAGTAGATAGTCTATATCTGTCTATCCTCTATATCTATCTATGCTCTATTTCTTTCTTTCTTTCTTTCTTTCTTTCTTTCTTTCTTTCTTTCTTTCTTTCTTTCTATCCATCCATCCATCCATCCATCCATCCATCCATCCATCCATCCATCCATCCATCCATCCATCTATCTATCTATCTATCTATCTATCTATCTATCTATCTATCTATCTCTATCTATCTATCATCTACCTACCTACCTACCTGCTTACCAGTATCATCTATCTATCTATCTATCTATCTATCTATCTATCTATCTATCTATCTATCTATCTATCTATCTATCTATCTATCTATCCTCTATTCCTTTTTTCTTTCTTTCTCCTTTTTTAAACTTTTGCTCTCTGAGCTTTTCCCTTTTTGAAATATTTTTTTTCTTTTTAATTGTGTACTTTTTTTCAAAAATCAATAAAGTTATATTTTTTAGTGAAATATAAGAAAAAGAATATATCATGAAGTACAACCAAAAATATAACATACAAATATAATCAGAAAAGAATAGAGGTAGTCCTCAACATACAACAGTTCCTTTAGAGACCATTCAAAGTGACAACTGCACTAAAAACGTGAGTTATGACCATTTTTCACAGTTACGATCTTTAAGGCATTCCCATGATCATGGGATCGAAATTCAGACGCTTGGCAACTGGTTCATACTTATGATGGTTGCTGTGTCTCAAGGTCATGTGATCGCCTTTTGTGACCTTTTGACAGGCAAAGTCAATGGGGAAGCCAGATTCACTTAACAACCAGGTTACTCATTTATCAATTACAGTGATTCATTTAGCAGTTGTTGCAAGAAAGGTCGCAAAACTCACTTTGGTAATGTCTCACTTGACAACGGAAATTTTGGGCTGAATTGTGGTCATATGTTGTTTTTATCTGTTTTGACTATACAGCCTTTTGACTCCATCCAGCCACCTCATTCTCTGCCGTCCCCTTCTTCTTCTTTTGCCCTCCATCTTTCCCAGCATGAGGCTCTTCTCCAGGGAGTCCTCCCTTCTCATTAGGTGGCCAAAGTATTTGCGTTTCCTCTTCAGGATCCGGCCTTCTAAAGAGCAGTCAGGGTGGATCTCCTCTAGGACTGACCGGTTAGATGGCCTTGCAATCCATGGGACTTGCAGGAGTCTTCTCCAGCACCAGAGTTCAAAGGCCTCCATTCTTTGGCGCTCAGCCTTCCTTATGGTCCAACTTTCACAGCCATCCATTGCAACTGGGAAAACCAGAGCCTTGACTAGATGTACTTTTGTTGGCAGGGTGAGGTCTCTGCTTTTTAATATGCTGTCTAGGTTTGCTATGCTTTCCTCCCCAGGAGCAAGCGTCTTTCAATTTCATAGCTGCAGTCACTCTCTGCAGTGATCTCGGAGCCCAAGAAAATAAAATCGGTCACTGCTTCCTGTCAGCCCTGGAGGAGGCCATCTTTTTCTTCGGATCTTCCAAAATGGGAGGGAGTTTGAATGGAGCTGGTGAGATATATAGCCATATCAACATTCCTTGTCAAGGACGTTTAGTCTGCACCTGGCGAGGCGTGACTGGGGGATCATTTCCAGTGGTGGGCTGCAAATTTTTTAACAACCAGTTCTCTGGCTGGATAGGTGTGACCGGTTGGTCATATGACTGGATGGGTGATGTCACTCATCACACCCAGCCCCGCCTCCTGGCCACTCACCTCAAAGGAACAGGTGGAATTCAGCCAGTTGGGGCTAATCCCATTACCTCTCCCCCACCCATTTTGCAGCCTGTTTTTCAGCCGTTTTCAGGCCATTTTTAATGGCCTGAAAACAACCCAAAAACGTCTTGGGAATGGCCTGAAAACAGTCTGTTTTTCAGGCAGTTTTTCAAAATCGGCTTGAAAATGGCTTGAAAACTGGCCTGAAAACAGCCTGAAAAACAGGCGGGGGCAACTGGTGGTCCGATTTGCCAGTTCTCTGAAACATGCAGAATTGGAATAAGGGGTTTGGGCAAACCTATCCCAACCTCCACCAGCCCACCTGTGATCATCTCCAGTTAGGACAGTGGATTGATTTGACCATGTGATGGACATGTGGATGCAGGGGAAGGGTTTTTGACTTTCCTTTAGGTGGGGAGAACCTGGAAGCTTTCAGATTCGGGTTTTCCCAGATGTGCCAGTATGACATCTATAATAAAATGGAACTTTGAGGAACTTCTAGCCTTGGAGACTTTTTGCACTGGGGGTGTTACTTGGAACCCTGACATTTCCATTTCTTCCCCTCCTATTTGCCAGGAAGTGTTGGAACCAGATGCCAGGATCTTAATTTTTTTAAACTGAGTTTTAAAGCAACGTTCTCTCTCCTCTTTCACTCTCATCAGAGCGTCTTTAGTTCCTCTTCACGTTCTGCTACAGGAAAGTCCTCAGCTTACGGCCACAATTGAGCCCAATATTTCTGTTGCTAAGTGAGACAACTGTCAAGTGAATTTTGCTCCATTATATGATCTTTCTTTCTTGCCGTTGTTAAGGGAATCACAGCAGTTGTTAAGTTCATAACATGTTTGTTAAATGAATCTTTGACTTGTCAAAAAGTTGCAGAAGGTGCTCATGTGACCTCAGGGTACCACAACTGTCATAAATCCAATTCAGTTGCCAAGGGCCTGAATTCGGATCAGGTGATTGCAGGGTTACTGCAGCAGTCGTATGAAAAGCAGTCTTAACTCACTTTTTTCAGTGCCCTTGTAAGTACGAATGGTCGCTGAATGAACTGTTGCAAATCGAGGACTACCTACCTGTATTAGAACGGTACTGTCTGCATCAGAGGTGGCATTCAGCAGGTTCTGACCAATTCTGGAGAACCGGTAGCGGAAATTTTCAATAGTTCAGAAAACAGGCAAATACCACCTCTAACTGGCTCCGCCCCCATCTATTCTCTGCCTCCTGAGTCCCAGCTGATTGGGAGGGAATGGGGATTTTGCAGCATCCTTACTCTGCCCCGCCCACCAAGCCCCGCCCACAGAACCGGTAGTAAAAAATTGAAAATCACACCATTAGTCTGCATGATAAATACAATAAAAACGGGGCAGGGAGAATCGATTGCCCCACGACCACCCCATCTTGACTTTCTAGATGGTATCCTGCACCGGCATCCTATATGCAGGTGAGAGATCCTGGATCTAAACTTCTTTTCTTCTTTTTCCTTCCCAAAGCGCCGGATTCGAGCTAAACCGAAGGGATCCAACCGCGGGTTTGGTTGGCCCGCGGGGCTCCGGCGCGGCGCTGTCCCTGGTGCTGAACGAGACCGGGTTGGCGTGGGAGGGGGTGGAGGAGCCTTAGCTCCGTTTGCATCCTGCGCCCATCACCTCGCCTTCCTCCTTGAAACCCGGGTCATAGCGATACTTAGCTAAATTATATAACTGCAAACAAAGTGTGACAGCTTTATTTGTAATTATACCGCATTTAAAGGGAACAAGATGAGCTTAATGAGTTAATAAAGTGGCTGTCCGTCAAAGCCCCGCTGCTTTGCAAGCGAAAGCTCCCCCGCGGTCCCTCCGGAGGCAGACGGGCCCGGGCTCATGAATATGCATCGGGGGTTTGTCAAAGGAGGGTGACGGCGCTTCGCCATGGCAACCGGCCTGCAGGTAGCAGTTTCCAGGCCAGCTGCCCCCGCCAGGTCTCAGGCGTCTTGTACCGCGCGAGGACTTGTAACGCGCGCCGCGCCGTTTTGTCTCCCGGCACACTTGACAAAACAAAGACAACTCCGTCCTTTGGTTGGCCTGCCACATTTTTTATTCATAAACAAGCTGTTGGCTGTACTGACATGATAAAGCTCCGGGTTCGGAGCAGGCAGGCAAACATTTGAATGCAAATCCGAGCGGTGGGAGTGGAGGGGGGGGGGTGGAAAGCGCGCACGCGGTGCAATTCTTTCCTCCGCTCGCTCGCCCTGCTTTTTTTTTTTTTTTTGCACGCCGCAGATTGCACGCAGGTTTCGGTCGTGGGCCCAGGCGAGACTCACACCAGGCTGCGAAGCCCGGGGAAAAGAAACACACAAACACAAACACAAACACAAACACAAACACACACACAATTGGCTCGCTTGCAAACTTGCTAGGGTAAAGAAAGAGGTGGCATCAGGAAAGGCGTTTTCTGAATGGAAGGAAGGTCTGCAAGATTGCAACGATCCGGTCCGGCTATTTTATGCTTTGCAGTTCGAAATGCATGAACGCTGCAGCTTGAGATGATTTAGGACTACAGTGCCCAGCATCCCCGGATCATCAAGGCTGGCTAGGGACTATGAATGCTCTACTAGCACAGATGAGGTTACCTTTGTTGTTGTGTCCGACCCATCGCGACCCATGGACAACATTCCTCCAGGCCTTCCTGTCCTCCACCATCCTCTGGAGTCCATTTAACCTCATGCCGACTGCTTCAGTGACTCCATCCAGCCACCTCATTCTCTGCTGTCCCCTTCTTCTTTTGCCCTCCATCTTTCCCAGCAAGAGGCTCTTCTCCAGGGAGTCCTTCCTTCTCATTAGGTGGCCAAAGCCTTTGAGTTTCATCTTCAGGATCTGGCCTTCTAAAGAGCAGTCAGGATGAATCTCCTCTAGGACTGACCGGTTGGATGGCCTTGCAGTCCAAGGAACTCTCAGGAGTCCTCTCCAGCACCAGAGTTCAAAGCCTCCATTCTTTGGCACTCAGCCTTGATTATGGTCCAAACTTCACAGCCATCCATTGCAACTGGGAAAACCAGATCCTTGACTAGATGCACTTTTGTTGGCAGGGTGAGGTCTCTGCTTTTTAGTATGCTGTCTAGATTTGCCATAGCTTTCCTCCCCAGGAGCAAGCCTCTTTTAATTTCTTGGCTGCAGTCCTCATCTGCGGTGATCTTGGAGCCCAGAAAGTAAAATTTGTCATTACCTCAATTTCTTCCCCATCTATTTGCCAGGAATTGAGAGAGCTGGATGCCATGATCTTAGTTTTCCTAATGTTGAGTTTTAAGCCAACTTTTGCACTTTTTTGCCATTAGAGTGGCAAAATCTGAGGTTGTTGATATTTCTGCCGGCAATCTTGTTTACCTAGTTTGGGTAATGAAACGTCTGCTAGAAATCAAGCAAGCTCAGAGAGCATCAAGGACCCCTCATGTCAACCCTTATCTACAAATATTCTCCTTTTATTGGGGCTCCAGGTCTGATATAGCTGGACAGTCCCTGCTGGGAGGGAGGGCTTGTTTTCAAGGTCGCATGCTGGCACAGTGTTACTGAGGGAAACAGGGCGTGAATGAGCCCTTTCGTTTTAGTTTATTTTCTTATTTACATCTCTGATCATTTTCAGTATGTTCCTGTCACTCTTATTCTCTTATTGATTGAGAAGCGTGTCAGTGGGATTTAGGCTGGCATATGATGTGGCTGTCAAAATGTTTGTTAGTGTTCCTGTATGAGCTAGAATTTAATTAGATGCCAAGCTATTACATCTCTAAAATTACTTTATAAGGACTTGGTAAGACCACACTTGGAATACTGCATCCAGTTTTGGTTGCTATGTTGTAAAAAAGATGTGGAGACTCTAGAAAGATTGAAGAGAAGAGCAACAAAGAGGATTAGGGGACTGGAGACTAAAACATATGAGGAACAGTTGCAGGAACTGGGTATGTCTAGTTTAATGAAAAGAAGGACCAGGGGAAACATGATAGCAGCCTTCCAATATCTCAGGGGCTGCCACAAAGAAGAGGGAGCCAAACTATTCTCCAAAGCACCTGATTGTAGAACAAGAAGCAATGGGTGGAAACTAATCAAGGAGAGAAGCAACTTAGAACTGAGGAGAAATTCCCTGACAGTTAGAACAATTAATCAGTGGAACACTTGCCTCCAGAAGTTGTGAATGCTCCATCACTGGAGTTTTTAAGAAGAGATTGGATAACCATTTGTCTGAAATGGTATAGGGTTTCTTGCTTGAGCAGGGGGTTGGAGTAGAAGATCTTTAAGGTCCTTTCTAACTCTGTTACTCTGTTGTTCTATTAAAAGGTGGAAATAGGGAACAAAGTATGCAAGCTTTCAATGGAAAGAACCTTTGCATATTGTTTTTGTGCTTCTTTAGGACATCAGCACATTAGTTCTAGTCTAAGCATCTTTTTAAAAACACAGTTAATTCTTTGTTTTCAGCAACTTGTTTATATTTGTTCTTGAACCATTCTATGTTGTCACTTGTGACTTTAATCATGATAGACACACTGCCTTGGGAAGAGCTTTGGCTGATTAAAGTAGTTATTTTTAATCACAAGCAATGTAGCAATGGGGATTTTTCATGCAACTAAAAATACTGGGAAAAGGATGTTATGTTTGTTTCCACTGTATGTATTCCAGTAAGCTCCCACAGTATTCCAGATAAGCCCCCATTGTTGAAGGTGTCCAGATGTGCATGTCTCTGTGTGTATACACATATTTGGGTTCATGTGTAGAGACTTGTACAGGTAGTCCTCAACTTATGACCACAATTGAGCCCAAGATTTCTGTTGCTAAGTGAGACATTTGTTAAGTGAGTTTTGCCCCATTTGATGATGTTCCTTGCTATAGTTGTTAAGTGAATTGAGGAGAGAGAGGGGGAGAAAGGGGGAGAGAGGAGAGAAAGAGGGAGAGAGAAAAAGGAAGACATGGAGGGGAAAGAGAGAGGAGGGGAGAGGAGAGAGAGTGGAAAGGGGAGAGGGAAAATGAGAGAGGGGAGAGAAAGAAGGAGAGAGAGAGAAAGGAAGACATGGAGAGGAAGAGGGAAGAGGAGGGGAAAGGAGGGGAGAGGAGAGAGAGGGAAAGAGGGAGAATGAAAGGAAGAGAGGGGGAAATAGAGAAAGGGAGAGAGAGGAGAGAAAGAGGGAGAGAGAAAAGGGAGACATGGAGGGGAAGAGGGGAGAAAGAGAGGAGGAGAAAGGGAAAGAAGGGGAGGGAAAGGGAGAGAGGGGGAAAGAGAGACAGAAGGCAAGAGAGGGAGGGAGAGAGAGAGAGAGAGAAAGGGAGGGAGGGAGGGAGAAAAAAGGGGAGTGTGGAAGAGAGGGAGAGGAGGAGAGAAAAACGAATGTGCCTCCAGGTCACTCAATGAGACTCTGGGGCTGAGATCTCTCCATTCTCGCCAACAACCACTGCCCATTCCCCCATATCCCTCAATATATTCCACTACAGCTAAGCTAAGCACTGAAAATGTTCCATGTTTCTTTGCTTTTACCCCCATTCTGTCCCCCCCCCGGCTGCATTCCTGTTTAGAATTGAAAACCTTTTGGGGGGGGGGGGCAAGGCTTTCTTATCCATTGTAAAATGTGCTGAGAACGATGCTAGAATAGCAAAAAAAAGCTGACAATGAGAATGAGAATAATAATGATAAATCCCACCGGCTGCGTTCGCACAATATGCTAAGCTTGGTTAGTTTTAATCTTGATTAGGTTTGCGTAGATATGCGTGCGGGTTTGCGTCGGCTGCATTAATGTGCTGTGCAGGTTGTGATTCAACCCAGGAAATAGCTTTATTCAGCAACCCAGTTAAGCATGTTAACTGAATCCAGCCACCGCATTTGAGCTGGTTTTTGGCTACCTACGTGCAAGATTACAGGTAGTCCTCGATTTATCACCGCAATTGAGCCCAAAATTTCTGTGGTTGTGAGTTTTGCTTCATTTTACGACTTTTCTTGCCCCTTTCTTGTTAAGTGAATCGCTGCAGTTATTGAATTAGTAATGAATTAGTAATAAATATGAACCAGTTGCCAAGTGCCTGAATTTTGATCACGTGACCTTGGGGATGCTGCAACGGTCATAAGTGTGAAAAATGGACGTAAGCCACTTTTTTCAGTGCCATTGTAGGTTTGAACGGTCACTAACTGAACCGTTGTCAGTCAAGGACTACCTGTATATGATTATTCCACTATATGTCATGAACAGAGCTACCCAAAAATGCATATAGAGGTAGTCTTTGACTTACAACAGTTTGTTTAGTGACCGTTCCAAGTTACAACAGCACTGAAAAATGTGACTTAACGTTTTTCACAGTGTCTGATCTTTGTGGCATACCCATGGTCATGTGATCATAATTCAGACGCTTGGCAACTGATTCGTATTTATGACAGCTGCGGTGTCATGTGATCATCTTTTGCGACCTCCTGACAAGCATAGTCAATGGGGAAGCCGGATTTGCTCAACAACCGGATTACTACTTAATCAAGTGTGATGATTCACTTAACAACTGTGGCAAAAAAGATGGTAAAATGGGGCAAAACTCACTTAACAAATGTCTCACTTAACAGCAGAAACCGTGGGCGTCAGGCCTGCAGCCGTCTTTTCTTTTGGATCTCGGGCCTGCCACACTTTCTATTATTCTACTATGCTTTTTCTATTGTGGGAAAAGGGGAGGGGGGGTTGTACAGAGTTAGATGCTATGTAGCCATAACAACATTCTTTCTAGAAAGCCAAGGTCATCCTTTTTCTCTGCACCTGACCGGAACTGGATGGGTGGAACTGTCAGCATGGCAGTGGGAGATTGGACCATGTGATGAACTTGTGGGTGTGGGGGCAAGATATTGAACTTTCAACTGAAGGGGAGGGGGAACCGGGAAGCTTTCAGATTCAGGTTCTCCCAGATGTGCCAACATGACTCTCTTAATAAATTGGAACTTTGAGAGCAATATTTTGCCTTGGACTCTACTTTTGGATGCTATTTGGAACCCTGACAGTGGGCTCATTTGTGGTCGTAAGCTGAGGACTACCTGTAACCCTAAATGCAAAGGATAGATAGCCACATCAGGATGATTGTGTCTTGCCCACTCGTACTTTCTGTCCATACCATTATGGCAACTGGACCGGATCAGTAGTGTGCCCTGTGACTGTGGACAGGAGCTGAGGTTTAATCCTAATCTATATTGACCACTCACTTCTACGTCTGTCAATTTGCATCAGGGTCTCGTCTTAAGCAGTGGGCCAGGCCTGTCCCATTTTCTCACATGAATCTATAACCAGCAGGTTGGGGGGGGGGGAAATCATAGCTTTCTCATTAATGTCCATCTCGATGAAAGGCGAGCTGATCTACCACCCAGATGCCAGGATACGTCTGTCTTAATATTTATCCACTTTCATCCCTAATCTGCTTAGCCTCTCAAAACTCCTTTTGCAAAGGCAGCAAGATGAGGAGGGGGAGGAGACTGGGGGAGTGGACAATGGTGGGGGAATAGCAATTCATCATTTATGGGTTGTTTGTATTTTGGAAACCCACATCCGTTAAAGTGCAAGAAAAAAAAAAAAGACCTCTTGGGCAGAATCGGCTCAGATTCCCTACAGATTTTCTATCTGTAATGGCAAAAGTGCTTACTTGAAAAAAATCTCCATGGGCTATTGTGTCCAGTTGCACCAATGTTGGTCTGCAGGTGTTGGTGCTGGGGGAGAAAGAGATGGGGGTGCTAGCGTTGGTAATGATGTTTTAGAAGCAGCAGTGATCGGGAGCATATTCAAGGGTTTGGGAGAGGCAGAGACATTTGGGGGAAGGTCAAGACTGAGAGTGAGATTTGGTGGACTGGTTTTGGACATGTGCAATATTTTGGGAGGAAAGAGAAGGTAGAGAGGGTGGAAGGAGGAAGAAGAGGGAGGATAAAAGATAGAAGGAGGAAGGAAATGAAGGAAGGAAGGGGAGGAAAAAAGGAAGAGTGGGGGAGGAAGAATTAAGAGGTGGGAGGGAGGGAGAAAGGAAGGGGAAGATAGAAGGTAGGGGAGGGAGGAAGGAAAGACAGGGAGGGAAAATGGGGAAGATGAGGGAGGATAGAAAGAAGGAGGAGGAAGGAGGAGGAAGGAATGAAAGAATGAAGAGAAGGGAAGGGAAAAAGGGAGGAAGGAAGGAAGAGGGCATGCGGGCATGCAGGAAGGAAGGAGGCAGGCAGGCAAGAAGGCAGGAAGGAAGGAAGGAAAGAAGGAAGGAAAGAAGGAAGGAAGGAAGGGGGCAGGCAGGAAGGAAGGAAAGAAAGAAGGAAGGAAGGAAGGAAGGCAGAAGGAAGGAAGGAAGATAGTGAACAAACATCAGAATTCTTGAAATGTCGTCTTCCCGCTAGGAATCATGGAAAGGGGACAGTGAGCCAAGAAATAACAAAGGCAAAGAAACAAAAATAAAAAAAAAGTGAAGTAGGATTTCTTTCTCATCCCTTTCTGGACTAAGCCGATGCTTCCATAGCCATCACTGCATTCCTTTTGGAAGGCCGCTTCCAGACTCCTCTCCCTCTTCCTAGAGCAAATGTCTGGGTCAGAGAAATTGCACCAAGCAAGAGCTTCACCCTGGCTTTTTCCTTTGTTTCAAAGGCCAGGAATAATGGGAAGAGGCTGACGGTTGTGTGGGGGAAGGGATGGGAAGAAGCAGAGTTAGGGCTCCGCACAAGAGATTATCTAGGTGAAACAAGCGATCCTTGACTCACAACCTTTTGTTTAGTCACCGTTCGAAGTTACAACAGCACTGAAAAAAGCGACTCATGACCTCCCCCCCCCGCCAACCCCACTTACAAGCATTGTAGCATCCTTATGGTCACGTGATAAAAATTCAGATGCTTGTCAGCCAATTCGTATTTACAATGGTTGCGAAAGGGTCATGTGATCACCTTTTGTGACCTTCTGGCCAGCAAAGTCAACGGGGAAGCCACTTAACACCTGTGGCAAGGAAGGTCATAAAATGAGGCAAAACCGACTTAACAAATATCTCCCTACCAAACGGAAATCTTGGTCGTAAGTCGAGGACTGTCTGTACTAAGCTGCAAAGCTGCTTGACTCCCAAGGAGACGAGAGACCCAAGGAGATAAAGGAGAGGATGAGGTGAGGAGACCCTCCAATGGGGAGGCACTCACTCCACTGCTCCAGAAGAAATACCATGATACAGGGGTGAAGTGCTACCGGTTCGCCCAAACCGGTAGTAAAAAAAACATGCAACTGGTTCTGGCGAATCGGTTTTTCAAACTATCAGCTGTGACACCCAATTTATATTAGCTAGAAAGCAGGTTCTGCCTGGAGGTCATTTTAATGCTCTGTGCATGCGTGGAAGGTCCTGCGCATGTGCGAAGGTTGCAAAGGTAGCAAAGGTAAGTGGATTTCACCCCTGCTGTTATACTATTTCTTGGTTGTTTCTCTGGAGCAGTGTTTCTCAACCTTGGCACTTCGAAGTTGTGTGGACTTCAACTCCCGAATTCCCCAGCCAGCAATGGACTCCTATGGGGTATCGAAACAGGTGTTGATTAATCAGGTTAGCTGCAGAAAGGTACCCAAGATGGACTGTTAGTTTTAGAGATACAGCAGAGGTGGGTTCCTACCAGTTCGCACCTATTCGGTAGAACCGGTTCGTCAAATCTACCGAACCGGTTAAAAGAGATTCCACTAGTGGACCCGGAAAGCAGGCCACACCTACAGAGGAGGTTCTAAAATTTTTTGAAACCCACCACTGGTCCTTGGATATGATTATTCTACACTATCATGCTCATATTTATAAAACTCAGTGCCTCTGTGAAAGGTAAGGATGACTACTGCATTTGTAGTACAATCAGAACATTGCGTGTGTTGAAGTTGTTTTAACGCAAACCAAAGATGCCTTTTAAAAAACAAGTTTACATCATATTCTTATGCATGCCAGTGCTGTGTGTGAAGTAATTTAAGGTGGTTCTGACAAATGTTGTCAGCATCTTCATATCCGGTCACATGGGCAGCAAGCCACTCCCACAAAGGAGGCCACACCCACAGAGTAGGTTCGAACAATTTTTGAAACCCACCACTGAGATACAGGATGGCACGGTAGTCACAAATCAGTGCAAAAATGCTTAATGTTGACATTGGTAATAGTTGGGAATTTTAGTGAGGCTCAGAGTATTGTAGCTTTAAATTCAAATACACACACACATAGAGAGAGGGATAGACAGACAGAGACACACACACAAACACAAACACACACACACACAGAAACAGAGAGAGGAGAGAGAAAGAAGTTTCTAAATCTCACGGGTGGAAAGCAACTTGGTGGTCTTACAATGCTTAACGTTGATGTTGACCACAGAGTTGAGACTCACCTTAGTGAAACTCAAAAGTATTGCAGTTTTAATTCGCATACAAATAGAGAGAGGGGGGGAGGGAGAGGGAGGAGAGAGAGAGATTCTACATCTCATGGTTGAGAACAACTTGATGGCCCTATAATACTTAGCGTTGAACTTGGCCGCAGAGTTGGGAACTTCAGTGAGGCTCAGAGTATCGTGGCTTCAATTTAAAACACAGACAGGCAGACAAGTTTCTAGATCTCGGGGTTGAAAGCGCACACTTCTAGAGATCTTTTGGAGCTGGTTGACTGAAGGCTGCTTGAGATCACGCCTCGGGCAAACCTTCTGTCCTGGATGTTCTGTTGTCCCCGATTCCTGATTAGCTTTCGACGACGCTGAGTGTTTAGATGGCAATTTATTGTTGCACCTGACCCCAGTTTTTCTTCCGGCTTGCACAAGGCTGGACCACACTGCCTGGACCGTGACTGCTGCCCATAAACATGATTTATCACAGTCCTTTAGGGAGAAACACTCCTTCCCTCGGCATCAAGTTATTTTACCAGATGGAG
Source organism: Thamnophis sirtalis (assembly GCF_051295495.1). Classification (NCBI taxonomy): domain Eukaryota; kingdom Metazoa; phylum Chordata; class Lepidosauria; order Squamata; family Natricidae; genus Thamnophis; species Thamnophis sirtalis. The sequence goes on along the minus strand of NW_028261386.1, from coordinate 4,146,464 downwards.
CGTCTGTTACTTCGCTGATAAGTCTGGACAGTGATTTAACTGATCTCAGAATGCAGTCGCCTATCTCCCCTAGATGTCATCTGTGAGTTAACAGCCTGCAAGCATTTTCTGACTTTCTTTTTTTTTTTTCCCCACAGGAAGAGCCGGTGTAGCCAGGATTAAGGACAGTTTTTGACCCCCTTGGCAAGAAACATGTTTTAGTTGAACCGTGGAATGGAAAACAAGGACAGGTGTAAAACCTGCTCTTCGGAAAACTGAGCAGAATCTGAGTACTTGAGGGCCACCTGAATGTACACAGCTCCAAACTTTCCACTTCTATGGGTTTTTATGAATTTTATTAAAATTGTAGTAGTCCTCGACTTACAACCATTCGTTTAGTTCTGACCTAGGCTTCCCCAGCAGCATGAAGCCAAGTCCTCATCCCGATAAACACCTTTTATTTAATTGACCGTGAATTCCTCTCCAGCAAAGTCTTTCCTCTCCCACAGTCTCTCACTGTCCTCTCTGTGGACATGCTGCTGTCATCAGCTGCTCTTCTAGTTTCCAGTGCATGCTCACTAGCTGGTCTTCATAGGCACCGGAGCGTTGAAAATGGTCAGAAAATGGCCCAAAATGGCCAAAAAACCAGGCCGTTTTGGGGGCATTTTCAGGGCAGTTTTGGGCCTGAAAATGGCCCCAAAATGCCCTGAAAATGCCCCCCAAACAAGCATGCACGCACCAGCCAGCTGGTGTTTGGGTTTTCAGCACTCCGGTGTGCACACATGCATGCACGCATGTTCTGGTTTGGGCACTTGGTGTCAAAAATGTTCACCATCACTGACATAGATAGTCTCCAAGCCTCTGGAAAATTCCTCCCAAGCAAAGGAGAAGGCATAAAATGGCTTTGACAGGGGGGCGGGCAGGAAAACGGTACCTGATTAAGTAAAGCTTGCCGTCCTCCTAGCCTCGCACAGGCTAAACTAAATGGTTATAATAATCCAAAGGGTCTTGCCCTTTTCATCTAATGCTTGGGAGATTTCTTCTCTGGGGTCTCCAATTCTTAAAGATATATTTGTGTTCAAAGATTGTAAGCTGCTGGGAAAGATCAGGAGCTTACAACCGCAGGCATTAAAGGAGGAGAAAGATCTGGGCTTTTCCTTGAAACTTAAAACTGGAACAAATGGATCTTCTTCTACCTTCAACTCCCGTCTTTTTAACCGCTGGAGACAATGCTGAGGTTTGTAGGGAGAGATGGGAAACCTTCCCTTAATCCAACTGGGGAAACATCTCTGCATTGCTGATCTTGTCTTGGCCGGAATTCCCCATCTCTGGGATCCTTGCTGCTTTCTGAGCTTGGTTATTTGATTGCAGACGTTTCATTACCCAGCTAGGTAACATCATCAGTGTGACTGTGTTTTATACAGGTGGTCCTCGAATTACAACCATTTATTAAGTAATCATTCTAAGTTACAACAAAAAAGTGACTTATTATCATTTTTTACCTTTATTACTGTTGCAGCATCCCCATGGCCTTGTTCTTACTTAGGCTTCCCCAGCAGCCCAAAGCCGAGTCCTCGTCCCAATAAAACCCTTTTAAATTAATTTACAGTGAATTCTTCGCCAGCAAAGTCCCCCAGCCAACAGTCTTTCAAGACAGTTCACAACTACCGACCTTTATCAGGCTCGGAGAGTAGCCAGACTGATATCTTTCAGATGCAACAATACTCGGCAAGAATGCAGGAATGAATTAATTGTCTCCTGCAAACTCCACTCCCCTTTTGCTCCTCTTTTATTCCCTATGGGAAGGGCCATTCACCGTCCACTTATGGCCTTACTCCCATGCCAACCCTTGTTCCTTAGCTGTCCCCTTTGTCTGGCAACTCTGCACATGCACACATCAGGAACAGGCTCCAGCTGTTCTTCTGCCCCACTGATCTCTGACTCCAAAGGCAGCTAGCTGATAACTGTCGGACGGTGCTGGCCGCATCTCTGTCTCCGACACAGAGCCCTCATCAGAGCTTTCCCCAGACTCCAGGACTGGCCCATGCTCCTCCCCAACCTCCCCACTGTCCGAATTTGCTCCCAGCTCCCCTGGCCACTGGGGGGAGGGGGGCACAACAGGCCTTGTGATCAAAATTTGGACATTTGGCAGTATGTCCGTTGCAGTGTCCCAGGGTCATGTGATCACCTTTTGTGACCTCCTGACAAGCAAGTCAATGTGGGAGACAGATTCACTTTACTTTACTAATTTAAGAACTGCGGTAATTCACTTAACAACTGTGGCAAGACAGTTTTAAAATGGGGCAAAATCTCACTTAACAGTTGTATCGTTTAGCAACAGAAATGTCGGGTTCAGTTGTGGTCAGAAGTTAAGGACTATACGTAGTCTTTGAGTCTTGGCATTAGTGATGGGAAACCTGAGGAATCAAGTCAAGAAAAGCAAAAAGAAAAGGAAATTAAACCAATCAGAAATTAAACAAAGGAGGAGAAAGAAAAGTCTTCAGCGATGGCCATGTCCTTTGAACCAGGACCAGTTTTCCTCATTATGTTTTACATTCAGACAGTTACTTTTACAATCTCCAAAAGGGCACTTACATTGTCTGGGCTTGTCAGGGTCTTCCTTTCTAGCCTTAATTGTCTCTTCTCATCTTCATCTCTTCTTGAATGCAAGAAAGGAAAATTATCCTCCGCCTTCAGTTCCTGGTGATCAACCGTAAATGCAGAAAGCACGCAGGTTAGCCTGACCTTTGTCTTCTTAATGTGTAACATTAGCCCAGGTTTCTCACTTTCCATTTTTACTTTCCTAATGAGGCCTTCTGAATCTTTTTTACTTACTATGGGGCACGTGGAGTGAGTCAAGGATGTGCTAGGAAAATTGATTAGATTTGGCCTGGTTGAGGATATAGAAGGATGGGAAGAGGTAAAGGGGACAGGTGGGATTAAGGAGCTTCCAAAATATCCTCTGAACAGCCACAAATTACTTCTACACTTAGTTAATACCAAAAAGAGTTAATAGTCACAATGCTCAGAAAGTGTGTGTGTATGTGTGTGTGTGTGTGTGTGTGTAATTATATAATCTATAATTATGTGTGTGTGTGTTGCATTTGTGCTGATAAATAAATAAAGGGACACTAGTATATATCTCTTTAGCTCTCATCAGCTAGCCATACCCTTACTGGGATTTGAACCTCAGCTGTTTTTACATGTTAGGCAGTTGTATTAGCCACTAAGCCACAAGCTCTCTCCCATATTTGGGCATACCAGGTGCTTTGACATAACACTAACTTATTTTAACACTAACATATGTGTGTGTGTGTGTGTATGTCTGTATATATGTGTGTGCGTGTGTATAATTTATTATATAAATTATATAATCTATAATTGATTTATAATTATATAATTTATATAACATAATTTTAGTAGTGATTACTAAGTAATCACTACTGGAAGTAGTGATCTTCCTCCCATATTTGGGCATACCAGGGGTTGTAAAATCTTATATGTGTGTGTGTGTGTGTGTGTGTGTGTGTCTATGTCTATATATACATGTGTGCATGTGTATAATTTATTATATAAATTATATAATCTATAATTGATTTATAATTATATGATTTATAATATATATATATATATATATATATATATATATATATATATATATATATGTATAATGTGTGTGTATATAATTTTTATATATATGTGTGAGAGAGAGAGAGTATATGTATATATGTGTGTGTGTGTGTATATATATATATATATTTATAATTATATAATTATAAATTATATGTTATATAAATTATATAATTTATATAACACACACACACATATAAATTTTTATTATATATGTGTGTGTGTGTGTATTTTGTGTGTATAATTTTCTATATATAAATAATAAAATATAAAATATATTTCTTTTATATTTAAATATTTATATTTATTTATAGAATTCCTATGTCAGGCCAACAGGTGCCTCATGAGGTAAATCACAGAACAGCATAGAGAGAAGAGAGAAGAGAGAAGAAAAAGGTGGGGGGGGGGAAGGAAACTCCCCCTTTATACCCACAGCAACCAATCATAGCGTAGATTGCCTCATGCAGGAGCCCACATTCTCTCCACCAATCAACTACAACTATGTATTCTGGCCCATTGTACACTTTTAGTGTTCCAGCTACTAAATTAAATACCGTAACATGTTTACACTCCAACAACACACAGGCATTTTAGCCTCCTAACTAACCGAACTATCTTCTTCAAACTCTGGTTCAAGTTCCTGTCTTGTGACAGGGAGTTCCACACACTAATTAGGCGCCACCTGAAGCCCTTCTCCTTTTTGCTCTGTCTCCAAGCTCCAGCCACTCCAGGGTCATAAAGACAAATGTGGGTCTCATTTATACAGAATAGTGTAGGTTAAACCAGTGTTTCTCAACCTTGGCAACTTGAAGATGTCCGGACTTCAACTCCCAGAATTCCCCAGCCAGCGAATGCTGGCTGGGGAATTCTGGGAGTTGAAGTCCGGACATCTTCAAGTTGCCAAGGTTGAGAAACACTGGGTTAAACAAATGATAGTTGTGTAAATGTTTTAAAAATAGGTACATACTTACATAATATTTGCATGAGAGAAGGATTCACAGAATGGGAACTGTTATTATGATATACCCGAAGGCAGGACAAGAAGCAACAGATGGAAACTAATCAAGGAGAGAAGCAACCTACAACTAAGGAGAAATTTCCTGACAGTTAGAACAATTAACCAGGGGAACAGCTTGCCACCAGAAGTTGTGGGTGCTCCATCACTAGAGGTTTTTCATGATTTGTCCAGAATAGTGCAAGGTCTCCTGTTTGAGCAGGGGGTTGGATTAGAAGACCTAGGCTCGAGATCCAGAAGGATCTTGACGGACTTGAACACTGGGCCCTCTCCAACAAAATGAAATCCAATGTAGAGAAAAGTAAAGTTCTATATTTAGGTAAGAAAAACCAAAAGGACATGTATAAACTGCGTGAAACCAGGCTTAATGGCAGTGACTGGGAGAGGGATCTTGGAGTCTTAGTGGACAACCAGCTAAATATGAACCAGCCGTGTGCAGCAGCTGCCAAAGAAGCCAATGCAATCCTATGTTGCATTAACAGAGGGGTACAATCAAGATCAAGTGAGGAACTAATAGCACTCCATAAAGCCCCAGTAAGCCCACACCTAGAGTACTACCGTGGCATGACAAAACCGCGCTCGTCAAAATAGCGGTGATAAAATCGCGTCGCTAAAGCCGCGACGTCATCACCGCGCGTCATCACCGCCGCGACAACAGCGCGGCAACAGAAGGGCGCTTTAAAACGGCGCCGCAGCAAAAAGCCGATTTCAAATAAGGTAAGGGTTAGGATTAGGTTTAGGGGTTTGTTTTAGGGTTAGGTTTAGGGTTTAGGGTTAGGTTTAGGGTTAGGTTTAGGGTTAGGTTTAGGGTTTAGGGTTAGGTTTAGGGTTAGGTTTAGGGTTAGGGTTAGGGTTAGGTTTAGGGTTACGTTTAGGGTTAGGTTTAGGGTTAGGTTTAGGGTTAGGTTTAGGGTTAGGTTTAGGGGTTTGTTTTAGGGTTAGGTTTAGCAGGTTTAGCGTTACGTTTAGAGTTAGGTTTAGGGTTAGGTTTAGGGTACTGAGTGCTTGGGAATGCACGGATTTGCCCTCCGCGATTATGTCATCGCGGTAGGGTCGCGTTTTTCCTTAGCGCTTCGAACGGCGCGAATTAGTCTTTGCGCTTATGTCTCCGCGGATAAGGGCTTCGTGAATTTGTGGTGGAACCGAGTACTACATCCAGTTTTGGCCACCACACTATAAAAAAAGATGTGGAGACTCTAGAAAGAGTGCAGAGGAGAGCAACCATGATGATGAGGGGACTGGAGGCTAAAATATATGAAGAACGGTTGCAGGAACTGGGCATGGCTAGTCTAGGGAGGAGAAGGACCAGGGGAGACAGGATAGCAATCTTCCAATATTTGATGGGCTGCCACAGGGAGGAAGGGGTCAACTTGTTTTCCAAAGCCCCCGAAGGCCCGACAAGGAAGAATGGATGGAAACTGACCAAGGAGAGATTCAACCTAGAAATAAGGAGGATCTTTCTGAACAGTGAGAACAATCAACCCATGGAACAGAAGTTGCCCTCGGAAGTTGTGGGAGCTTCATCACTGGAGGCTTTCAAGAAGAGATTGGACTGCCATTTGTCAGAAATGGTGTAGGGTCTCCTGCTTGAGTGTGGGAAGGGGTGGGGGTTGGATTAGGTCCCTTCCAACTCTGTTAGTCTGTTTAAAACCTCCAAGGTCCCTTCCAACTCTGTTATTCTGGTAAGGAGACACTTGTCCCCTCAGCTGCCTCCTTGGTCCCACTGCATCTTCTTGGCAGCCCCGCAGTGTTTGCCTGAAGAAAAAGCAGAAAATTATTCAACTCTGAAATGTTTTAATGGGCCGATGGCAGCTTCCAGCATTTTGCAAAGATGCTCAGAGCAAAGGGATTGAGGGATGTGGAGGACTTTACCCATAAGGATCAGGCCTGGTAAAAAAGGTACTTTTACTTCTGACCTGAACATATCCCCCCCCCCACATCTCCCTATCCTGAAGCCCACAACTCAGTATAATCCCCCCCCCAACCCTGCACCCCAATTATTATTCCACTCATCACCTTCCTAAGAAAAATAGAAGCATTAGATGGAGAACTGTTTTCATATTTGATGGAGGAGTAGATAAACGGCAGCCAGGTTGCATTGATAAGGCCCTGCTCTAGGCATCTCCTCTTTCTGAGAAAGCTCTTACTATGCATAGACCAGACTATCTGTTCGGCTGCACCTTGACACAAATCTATCTGCACGTAAGATGAGCCAATTCCTTCAAAAATTACAGCACCGGGGATTGAATGGAGGGTGGGGGGGGGCGTAGAGTAGGGGAAAGGGAAGTTGGAAGGAAGAAGGATGCACAAATTCTTTCCAAAGACTTATTCCACCACTTAGCAGAATCAGGGCTCTTAAAAAGATCCCTCTGTTCCTCTCCCACCCACCCTCTCTCTGCCCCCTCTCTTTTTCATTCTCTCCCTCTCCCTTCTTCCCTCTTCCCTCTCATCTCCTTCTCTCTCCCTCTTTTCCTCTTCTCTCCCTCTCTTCTCTTTCATTCTCTCTCTCCCTCTCTCTTTCTCCCTTTTCCTCTGTCTCCCCTCTCCCCTCTCTCTTTTCTCATTCCCTCTTTCCCTCTCCCTCCCTCTCTTTTCTCTCCCTCTTTCCCCACTCTCTCTTTCCTTCTCTCTTTCTCTGCCCTCTCTCTTCCTCTCTCTCTCTCTTCCCTTCTTTTATTCACTTTCTCTCTCCATCACCCTTTCTTTTTCCCTCCCTCCCTCCCTCTCTGGAAATTCTAAGAATTGAAGTCCACATATCTTAAAGTTGCCAAGTTTGTTCTAGGGCAGTGTTTCTCAACCTTGGCAACTTGAAGATGTCCGGACTTCAACTTCCAGAATTCCCCAGCCAGCGAATGCTGGCTGGGGAATTCTGGGAGTTGAAGTCCGGACATCTTCAAGTTGCCAAGGTTGAGAAACACTGTTCTAGGGATACAGAACACTGGCGCTATGCTGTCCTATTTAGCCACGTTTTCTAAGCTGTGTGCATGTGTGAAAGCCACGCTCACAAGCAATTCAAAGCGCATGCACGGAAGGCATATGCACGAACAAAGCAAGTGTGCACACATGCACTCACATTGTTGGCGCGCTGCGAATGGTGGTAAAATTATGTGAAACCCACCTCTGAAATAGACCTTTGGATAGAAGAGTGCATCATCAGAACAAGCCTACTTGGAAAAGTGATAGAGATGTTGGTGATAGAGAGATGGTCTTTTTGTCTTTGGAAGCCTAAACAGAAGGACTTTTTGCTTTAAGTGTGATTTAAAGTGGAAGAACCTTACGAGCCTGATATGGAGGTGGCTCCCAAACCTTTAACATCGCACAGACAATAAACTGAGCAACCCAAATCTTACCCCTCACAATTTCCCTCAAAATGCTCTTTTGCACTTCTCTCGAATAATCCGTTTCTAAATGGGTGTCTACGGGTGTGCGTGCATGTGAAATAAATTAGCACACGAATACAAAGGTTGCAGATTTATACTCCTTTTGCATTTTTCTCACTGGTGACAGTCCGTTCAGGAGGAAAAAGTCAAGGCGGAAGCATTAGAAGGTAAACCTTCCCTGCAAAACGATATATAAAACCTACTCTCCTTCAAAAATTGTAATTGCAGGAATAAAATGTCAGCTCGTCCGCACGAACCTCTGAGGTTTTATTCTGCAGCCATTCAAATGGTTCTCCCTCCCGGCGATTGGACAAAAAGACCACGCCGTGTCACCGGAAGGCAATTCTAAATGAATTTGGCACCTCTAAAAGACTTCAGCCGCATGTCGTTTATGCAGGCAACATGACTTTTTTTATCATCCTAGGAGCCACGAGGCAGATGATTTGCTCAGGCAAGGCATCGGGAGGAAGGCGGCAGGGCCTGGAGTCACAAAGAAGGCCGGCTGGGGACTCTTCACAATGAGAGCTCCTTTGGGAAAATTGGGATGTGAAGTTTTGTGGCAATGATGGATGCTCAGCTCCAGAGACGCCTCGCACCTCCCTAAGAAAATTAAAAGCCTATTTGGCACGGTACTAACAACCCATCAAACCATGATCTCCCTATTATCCATCAGCTGGGCCTTCTCCTTTTACAAGGACAATAAAAAAAGCAACTCAAAACCAGGAAGCGTTTTATTTAGAAGATCGGTATTAACGGGCAAGGTTGCCTTTAAAAAAAGACAGATTTGAGGAGCGTTTGTTTGACCTGCTTTAAAGGAGTTAGAATTTACATCCGCCTTGGTGAAAGACTACTTGACACGGGAGGTGCCAAATTTTAGCCAGGAGACTGTCTGGTTTGGCGAGAGAATGGGAAATAATTGTTATTGCTTAAACCACTCAGAACTGAGAATCCTTGCTGTCCTCCTGGGCCTCATCCAACAAGAACCCAAGTAACGCAGGAGCACTGATGACGTTACCTAATTTGGTAATGAAACGCCTGCAAGAAAACCAACAAGCTTAGACAGCACCAAGGACCCCCAGCAATGTTCCAATATTTGGGGGGCTGCCACAAAGATTGCGGGTGTGGGTGTGTGTCAGCCTATTCTCCAAGGCACCAGAAGGCAAGATAAGGAACAATTGATGGAAACTAATCAAGGAGAGAGCCAACCTGGAAATAAGGAGAAATTTTCCGACTGTTGGTATAATTAACCAAAGGAACAATTTGCCTTCAGAAATTGTGGGTGCTCCATTAATGGAGGTTTACAAGAAGAGATTGGACAGCCACTTGTCTGAAATGGTATATGGGCGTGATGGCGAACCTATGGTTCCAGCATGCACATGCTGGCCAGCTGGTCTTCGTGCACGTGGGAGTGTCAGAAACCGGAAGAGCTGAGCTTTTGGTTTCCGGTGCGCGCATGCATGCCGGGCAGCTGTTCTTCACATGCACATACATGCCAGAAACCAGGAGACCATGTGACTGGCTCGTATGTGCACGCCGGAAACCAAAAGCTGAGCTCTTCCCGTTTTCTACATTCCCGCACATGCGCACCTGGGAGCTGCTCTTTCTGTTTCTGGTGCTCCCGCCAGAGGTGGGTTTCTGCCGGTTTGGGGCGGATCGGGTGAACTGGTAGCAGTGGTGGGTTGCAGGTGGTATGCCCCGGTACGGGTGTACCGGTGCCTGCTGGGACCACCATGTACCGTTCTGATACAGTGCTCCAGAGGGCCCACCTGCCCACCGTCCTCCTTACCAGTATTTGACCTGTTTGGGGCATGCGCACGGAGTGTACGGCGCCTGTGCAATGCTTTGCCGAGCAGCTGGGGCATCACGGAGGCGTCGTGGAGTGTCACAGGTGTGCGTTCATGCGGTGGACGTCCGGCCTAGTTGCACCGTACCAGTTGCAACGGGATCCAGAACCCACCACTGACCAGTAGTGGCAGTGGTGGGAGGCTCCGCCCACCAGCCCAGATGCTTCTGTGCATGAGCAGAAGCGTCGTGAGTGTGAGTCCATGCACGCGAGCGCACACGAATGCACGTGCATGCGAGTGCACACGAGCGAACTGGTAGTAAAAAAAATGGAAACCCACCACTAGTTGCCGACTTGAACAAGGGGTTGGGTTAGAAGACCTCCAAGGTCCCTTCCAGCTCTCTGTTATTCTAGTGTTCATGACTCTGGAGTTCATCTAGTCCAGGGGTGTCAAACTCAGTTTCATGAAGGGCCGCATCAGGGTTGTGTGTGTGACTTCGGGGGGGGGGGGGAGAGTGGGCATGGCCAGCTCACCGTCACTTGTGTTGGGAGCAGCTGTGTAGGCCTAAGTGCTCTGCCAGCCAAAATGGGGCTTGGGAGGCTGTGATGCGACTTTCCCAAGCTTCACTTTTGCAAAATTCAAATTCAAATTTAATAAATTTATATGCCTTCCAATCCCGAAGGACTCCGGGCGGAGGCTGTGGCAGCTGAAAACGGAGCTCCAGAGGGCCATGTGCAACCCTCCCGAGCTCTGTTCTTGCTGGCAGAGGCACTGTCCTTTGCCGTTTGCAGGGTGGCACCATGGGCCATATCCAAGTACCCCGTGGCCCAGATCCGGCCCACGGGCCGTGAGTTTGACACCCCTGATCTTATCTAACTTAATGGATGATAGGTGGTTGAAGATAAGTTGAAGGACCAGGTTAGAGACAGGTCATTATGATTCAAGGAAATCTACCAATGTGGTCACCAGGAATCAACACCAACTTAATGGCATATCTTCGCTATTATCATTTGTTGGAGCTCCTTCAGTAGAATGTCCTTCTTTGGGAACAGCTTCTCAACATCAAGGTAAAGGCCTCCCAAGGACAGAACTCCACAAGATCATGACTAGCATCACCACCAAACCCAGATTTTGTTTCATTTTCATTTAAAATCAGCTAAGAAAACCAGGGACAAAGTGGCTCAGAGGGATGCGGTGGGCTCAGTGGCTAAGACGCTGAGCTTGTCGATCAGAAAGGTCGGCAGTTCAGCGGTTTGAATCCCTAGCGCCGTGTAACGGACTGAGCTCCCGTTACTTGTCCCAGCTTCTGCCAACCTAGCAGTTCTAAAGCACGTTAAAAATGCAAGTAGAAAAATAGGGACCACCTTTGGTGGGAAGGGAACAGCGTTCCATGCGCCCTCGGCATTGAGTCATGCCGGCCACATGGCCATGGAGACATCTTCGGACAGCGCTGGCTCTTCAGCTTTGAAACGGAGATGAGCACTGCCTCATGGAGTCGGGAACGACTGGCACATATGTGCGAGGGGAACCTTTACCTTTTAAGAAAACCAGATCTGGGCTGCTGAAACCTGAATGGTAGCACCAAATGATGAAACATCCATCGTCACTTCCATCCTGCTCTTCCTCTGGATTTCCACCAGCCCGATCTGGTAGCCCCAATTTAATTCACCATAAATATAGTTGACGTGGTGATTGTCCATGTTTCATATTTTTTTCCTTTATAGCACATTAAACTGCTTTTTGAGATTGGAAAGGGAGCTTCTGAAGGCCTGAGGCTGTGCAGCTGTGGTTTGAAATAAAAGCGTCCACTATCAGCAGCCTGCTTGACTCAAAGCGTATTTACCATAATATTCCTATCAACTTGGTCAGGAACCCAAAATTAAGAATACTATTTAAATAAGATTCGATTTATTTTGCCTCCATCTCCCACTGCCCCCCAGAAGCATTAGTTACGCTCTTGGAGTTCTTTTGGTTCTCATGCAGGCGGGGGTGGGGGTGGGGGATTGATTATCCTCAATGTGGGGGTTCTGGAATTATTGTGATCCAATTTCTTTCTTTCTTTCTTTCTTTCTTTCTTTCTTTCTTTCTTTCTTTCTTTCTTTCTTTCTTTCTTTCTTTCTTTCTTTCTTTCCTTCCTTCCTTCCTTCATTTCCTTCCTTCCTTCCTTCTTTTTTTCTCATCTGCATATCAGGACTTTGCACAGTGTGGAATGAAATACAAGCATCAATAAATTATTGCAGGCGGGGCGGGGAATGATTATCCTCAATGTGGGGGTTCTGGAATTGTTGTGATCCAATTTCTTTCTTTCTTTCTTTCTTTCTTTCTTTCTTTCTTTCTTTCTTTCTTTCCTTCCTTCCTTCTTTCGTTCTTTTTTTTCTCATCTGCATATCAGGACTTTGCACAGTGTGGAATGAGATACAAGCATCAATAAATTATTGCATTTAATAGTCATTGTTAACATATCACAAAGAATGGAATAAAGTTCCTTCTGATAAACAAACAAACAAACAAAAAGTCCAAGTAAAGTCCTGGACTATGAAAACTTGTACTGGTGTATGTGTATTTAAGGGGCTGAGGAAACATCCTCTATCTGTCCCTCCTTCCTTCCTTCCTTCCTTCCTTCCTTCCTTCCTTCCCTCCCTCCCTCCCTCCTTCCTTCCTTCCTTTCTTCCTTCCTCCTGTCCCTTCCTTCTCTCCCTCCACTTCCTCCCTCCCTCCCTCCTCTCCCTCTCCTCCCTCCCACCCTCTCTCCCCTCCCTTCCTTCTCTCACGCTCCTTCCTTCCTCTTTCTCTCCCCTCCCTCCCTCCTCTCCCTCTCCTCCCTCCTCTCCCTCTTCTTCCTCCTTCCCTTCTCTCCTTCTCCCTTCCTTCATTCCTTCCTGCCTCCCTCCTCCCATCCTTCCCTTCCTTCTCTCCCTCTCCTCCCTCCCTTTTCCTTCCTCCTTCCATCCTTCTCTTTCTCTTCCTTCCTTCCCTACTTCCTGCCTCCCTCCTCCCCCTCCCTCCCTTCCTTTTCCTTCCTCCCTTCCATCCTTTTACCCTTCCACCCTTCCTCTCCCTCCTCTTTCCCCCCACTCCCAAATCTGTTTCAACATAAAGAAACATTTTAAAAAAATGACTAAAGGAAATCGTAGGAATGTTTTCCTTGGAATCCTAATGAGAATGATTGAAATTTCAAATTCACTCACTTTTGCCTGCCTTTCTCACTTGCAGTGATGGTATTATTTGCACTCACCAAAGACAACAAAGCAGTTACATATATTTCACTCTCTTTTCCTTATTCTCCAGCTCTGGCTAAAGTTTTCCTAAAGAGGCCATTCCTTTCACAACCCCGAACATTTTGGGCACATTAAATCTGCCCAAGTTCTTGGCTTGACATTTTGGGCAGATTTCAACTTTCCCATCTAAGTCCCCCCCTCTTCCCTCCCACCGTGACGATTGGCCGGAAGATTAAGGAAGGAAGCAGTGCTGTTCCAAAAAGTCTTTCCTTTGCACATAAGCCTGAAACTGGGGGAGCAAACTCACAACACAACACAAAAGCACTTAATACCGGCACAGATTTCCTTCACCCTGAGAGATCGGATGCTTTCCCCAAATTTCGTTTTTGTGGGTAAAATGGCAGTTTTCATCCCTCTATAAATGTGTGTGCGTGTGTGGGGGGGAGTGTGTGTTACCCCTTACACTTTTTCTCCTCCCCATCCTCCCTCCCTCCCTCTTTTTCTCCTTCAGTTGCCGAACTGGCATCTGTTGGTGTGTTTGGATTCCAGGAACAGATGTCCGACTGCTTTCAAAGCGACAGGCGGCCTCTGTCAGGTACCAAACATTTAGCCATCCGGTGTGTCCCCCCCCCTCACTCCGCTGTCTTTTTGTAAACCAAGTGAAAGTCTTCTTTCTTGGAAAAGAAACTTCAGGAGGAGGGGAATCCTCCCAACATGCATACGCAGGGGCAGTTTAGTGCAACAGAACACAATAGAATACAATAGAATACAATAGAATACAATAGAATACAATAGAATACAATAGAATACAATAGAATACAATAGAATACAATAGAATACAATAGAATAGAATAGAATAGAATAGAATAGAATACAATACAATACAATACAATACAATACAATACAATACAATAGCAGAGTTGGAAGGGACCTTGGAGGTATTCTAGACCAGTGTTTCTCAACCTTGGCAACTTGAAGATGTCCGGACTTCAACTCCCAGAATTCCCCAGCCAGCGTTTGCTGGCTGGGGAATTCTGGGAATTGAAGTCTGGACATCTTCAAGTTGCCAAGGTTGAGAAACACTGTTCTAGACCAACCTCCTGCCTAGGCAGGAAACCCTATAACGTTCCAGACAAATGGTTATCCAACATCTTCTTAAAGACTTCCAGTGTTGGGGCATTCACAACTTCTGGAGGCAAATTGTTCCACTGCTCTGCGTCGGAGGCAGAGAGGGAGTTAGACAGCAGCGAGGCAGAGGAACAGCTGGAGCCTATTCCCAGGGTGCGCATGCGCAGAGCTGCCAGAAGACAAGAACAACTCCGAAAGCAGGGTCGACTTGGGAGTAAAGCCACACCTTGGAGGGGATTGACCCCCTCCCATAGGAAACAAAAGAGGAGCGAACGTGGGGGGTGGCTTTTGCAGGAAACAATTTGTTCATTTTGGTCTGGAAAGTTCCGTTTGGGATTATAAGGGACTCTGTGCCAAGTTTTGCTTTGCCCTGCGTTTGGAAACTAGTTATCTCTAAACGAGATAAGGTGTGTGTGGATAAACATTCCTCTGAAAGACTGTTTGCTAAAGCTTTGTTGACTGTGAATGAAAGGAACTCAGTCGCGTAAATAAAAGAGGTTGTGTCGGGACCAAGACTTTGCTTCTTGCTTTCTAAAAGGAGCCTGAGTTAGAACAGTAAGAGGCAAAACAGGGAACTGTGTCGAGTCTGTGGTGCTCTCTGAGCTTGGTTGCTTCCTTGAAGACGTTTCATGACCCAACTGGGAAACACCATCAGTTTGCAAACCTCACACTGTCAGCGTTCCAAGTATCATGTAGAATTAAATCAGAGTCCAAGGCAAAACGATCCTTAAAGTTCCAATTTAATAAGTCAGACATCTTAGCACATCTGTGGAATCCCAATTTGGAAAGTTACCTAGGATTCCCACCCAGTTGAAAATTCATGATCTTGTCCCCACACCCACAAATCCATCACATGGTCCAATCTTCTTCTTCCACGCTGGCATCTCCACCCAGCTGCTTCCGGTCAGGTGCAGAGGTGCGGAGACAAAAGATGACCTTGGGCTTCTAGAAAAGAACGACAACCACACATTCCACAATTCTACTCCTTTCTATTCCCCCCTCCCAAATACTACACTAATGAAACAGCATCATGAAATAAGAGAGAGTGTGGCAGGCCAAAGATCCTAAAAGGGATATAACTGCAGGCCTGACACACGCCCTTCTAGCATTGATGATGTTACCTAGTTGGGTCATGAAACATCTGCAAGAAAACAACTAAGCTCAGACGGGATTCTAGGATCCCATAATTCAACTCTAAGCTACAAATAATCTCTTCTATTGGTGCATAATAAGCCCAATCGGGCTTTTGAGCGTATGCGCTAAAATAAGCCCTCCCTCCAAAATAAGCCCTCCCAAAAATATTGCAACACAGCAGCAGCCATGAGGTGATCACGCTCGCCGCCTCCCGCACCTCAAAAATAATAAGACCTCCCCGAAAATAAGGCCAAGTGTTTATTTCAGGGGTCTAAAGAAAATAAAAGAAGCCTGAGACTCAAGGATGCATCTGCAGGTGTCCGCCAAACCCAGAGACAATTTCTCATAACAATACAATGCCACTTAATTGGACAATGTGACCTGCACTAATAGGGGTGAAGGGAATTTTATGTTTGGGAAACACGGTAGGTAGTCTTCGACTTACAACAGTTTGTTTAGTGACCGTTGCAAGTTACAACAGCACTAAAAATGTGACTTAACGTTTTTCAAAGTTTGGACCTTGGTGGCACCCAAATGATCAAAACTGGTCATGTGATCAAGATTCAGATGCTTGGCAACTGATTCCTACTTATGACGGCTGCAGTGTCCAGAGGTCATGTGATTGTCTTCTGACAAGCTAAATCAATGGGGAAGATGGATTCACTTAACAACCGGATTACGACCTTATCAAGTGCGGTGATTCACTGAACGACTGTGGGAAGAAAGGTCGGACCTGTACTAGCTGTAATAAAGGCAGGATTAAAGAATCTAGAAATGATTTTTTTTCTTTTGGTTTTTTTCTTTCTTTTTACCAAAGCAATCTATAGCAGTTAGACTTATATACCACTTCATAGGGCTTTCAGCCCTCTCTAAGCGGTTTACAGAGTCAGCATATCGCCCCCAACAACAATCCGGGTCCTCATTTTACCCACCTCGGAAGGATGGAAGGCTGAGTCAACCTTTGAGCCGGTGAGATTTGAACCGCTGAACTGCAGATAGCAATCAGCTGAAGTGGCCTGCAGTACTGCACTCTAACCACTGTGCCACCTCGGCTCTTTTCTTTTGGATTTTTGGCCTGCCACACTTTCTATTATTCTACTATGCATTTTCTATGGTGGGAAAATGGGAGGGGGGATTGTAGGAGTGAGATGCTATGTAGCCATAACAACATTCTTTCTAGAAAGCCAAGGTCATCATTTGTCTCTGCACCTCTGCACCTGACCGGAACTGGATGGGTGGAAGCTGCCAACATGGCAGTGGAAGTTTAGACCATGTGATGAACTGGTGGGTGTGGGGGCAAGATCTTGAATTTTCAACTGGATGGGGAAAAAACGGGAAGCTTTTAGATTCGGGTTTTCCCAGATATGCCAAAATGGCTCTCTTAATAAATTGGAACGTTGAGAAATGCTTTGCCTCAGGCTCTGATTTAATATTGGATGCTATTTGGGACCCTGACAGTAAGTGTTGCAGCTCGGCAGAATAAATCTGTGTGTGCATGCCTGCAAAAAAAAAAAAAAGCATAGTCGGATTAGGTGTGCATAGGTGAGCAGAGTCGACAGGTATGCGTAGGTGTGCAAGGACATTGCACAAGCTGGTTGTAACCTCCCGTGATTGCAACTATCTTTCCCTAGGAACAAACCTTTTCTCTTTCCTTGCCCTTCGCGTTGTGACGGGGCCTAAGCCACAGCCTGGTCCCTGCCCTCCTGGGGTCGTCCCTTCCTCCCCTCCTGCCGAGACCCCACAAAAGAGGGTTAGGGTTGTGTCAAGCAGCATGTCTGGACCAGCTGAGAAACAGCCGGGGGTCCATCGGGATTGATTTCAGAGGCCTCCTCCTTCCCCTTCAGAATTGCCTATTCTTTCGGGTCACTCTTTTACGCTATCAGTTTTTGAAGTCTTGGAAGAGTCTGGAGGGGGGGGGGGTTGAGTTTGGGGAGGGGTCGTGACGTCCCACTGGGATAACCCAGAGTCCCTCCGCACCCCTCAGCTAAAGCGATTGCTCCGGGAAAGCATCCCCATCCCAGATCCGGCAGTTCGTAGTGGCCTGGGACGATTAACAGTTTAACAGAGTTGGAAGGGATCTTATAGGTCATCTAGTCCAACCCTCCCCATCACTCAAGGCAGGAGAATTTTTAGGCTGTTTTTGGAGCTGTTTTACAGGCCATTTTCAGTCTGGTTTTCATGCCTTTTTTCAGGCTGTTTTGGAGCCATTTTTAGGCTGCTTTCAGGCCATTTTAGGTCCTTTTGGGGCCATTTTCAGGCCATTTTCAGGCTGGTTTTGTGTCTTTTTCAGGCCGTTTTTGGGGCAATTTTAGGCTGTTTTTCAGGCCATATTTAGGCCCTTTGGGGACCTTTTTCAGGCCATTTTCAGGCTGGTTTTCATGCCTTTTTCAGGCCGTTTTGGGGCCATTTTTAGGCTGTTTTCAGGCCATTTTAGGTCCTTTTGGAGCTGTTTTACAGGCCATTTTCAGTCTGGTTTTCATGCCTTTTTTCAGGCTGTTTTGGGGGCATTTTTAGGCTGTTTCCAGGCCATATTTAGGCCTTTTTGGGACCTTTTTCAGGCCATTTTCAGGCTGGTTTTCATGCCTTTTTCAGGCTGTTTTGGGGCCAATTTTAGGTTGTTTTTCAGGCCATATTTAGGCCTTTTGGGGACCTTTTTCAGGCCATTTTCAGGCTGGTTTTCGTGCCTTTTTCAGGCCGTTTTTGGGCCATTTTTAGTCTGTTTTTCAGGCCATTTTAGACCTTTTGGGGGCCATTTCCAGGTCATGTTCAGGCTGGTTTTCGTCCTTTTTCAGGCCATTTTGGGGGCATTTTTAGGCTGTTTTTCAGGCCATTTTCAGGCTGTTTTTCATGCTTTTTTTCAGAATGTTTTCAGGCCATTTTTGGTCATCTTTGGTCATTTTTGGCCTGAAAAATGACTCAAAAAACCAAGAATGTGTGTGCCGGCCAGCTGGTCTTCCAGTTTCTGGTGTTCCGGGGCATGCGCATGCATGCACATTTGAGCACTCTGTACCGAAAAGGTTGGCCATCCCTGTTCTAGGTTGATTCTCTCCTTCGTAGATCTCCATGACAAAAGGAGATAGCTGTTTCTCTTTGACAATCTGTCCCCACCCTGGTCCTCCCGATCTCCCAACTATGTCCCCGTTGTCAACTGAGTCCATCCACCTTGCTGATAGTCACGATCTTCTTCTCTTTCTTTTCAACTTTCCCATTAGAAGGTCCTTCTCCAGAGCTCTGAATCTCCCTATCATGTCTTTGAAGTAGGATAATTTGAGTCCGGTTATTTGCGCCTCGCTTGAAGAAGCTGTGAGCTGATTTATTTACTGATCTATTGATTTGTTTTCTTGGCTATCCATGGTGTCCTCCAGAGTCTTCTCCAACCCCAAACCAAGTTCAAAAGCATCCATTCTTTGTTCTACCTTTTTTTCTTCAAGTCCAATTTTCGCTTCCATAGAGCGTCACAGGGAAAACCACTCTCTGCATGATTTTTAACTTTGTAAGTATTTGGATTTCTGAATTACTTTTTCCACAAACCACTGTTGGAAGAAATGTCCTTCTGGGTCCGGCTCCAAGCGGGGGAAAAGACACTGGAAACATGGAGGCTGCTTGGAAAGATGGTTTAATGGTGGACAGGATCCCGTGGCTTGAGCTCCTGAACAGGAAAGGAGGATCACATGCTTCCAGATGTTGGGTGAAGGAGAAAAGAGAGCGAGATGCTGAAAGGGAAATATAATATTCTGCCTTTCAATTTCCCAGGTAAGAAGCTGAGTTCAATGTAGAGATATTTTAGACTGTGATTGTCAAAAAGTTATACCATGTATGGGCTCTGGGAAGTCGGGGGGAGGGAAGGGAGGTGGGGATCTAGGGGGAGGGGGGGAGGGGGGAAATATAATAAGTGTTAAATTCTAAAGTACATGACTGCACCTGTATACTGTGGCTTTTTAATGTTAGTGTTAAAACAGAACAAACTGAATATATTGGAAGGTAATTAGAAGTATACCGAAGGGAGGAGCTGAGTGAAAGAAGAAGGAGGGTGGAGAGAGTGAGAGAGAGGAGGAGGAGAAGGAAGGGAGGGAATGGATGAAGAGAGGGAGTGATAGGGTCAGGGTTAGATAGAGGGGGAGGGGAAGTAGGTGTAGAGGGGTATGTGAGAAGGAAGAATGAAAGTTGGAGGGGGCTGAAAGAGGGTATATGGTGGGCCGAGGTGGTATATTGGGTTTGTATTGTAGGGGTGCATTTTCTATATAAGCGAGGGCTGTGTTTATTACTCAATGTTATATGCCCCGGTTATGCACAGTAAACATGTGATTGTATAGAATGAAATGGAATAAAAATATTATGCATTGAAAAAATAAATAAATAAATAAATAAAAAATAAATAAAAATATTTCCCAGGATATTTCATTTTTCTAGGAGAGGGGTGGATATTAACTCACACCACCAAACTATGGAAATGCAATTTTTGCTGAGTTTTGGTGGGAATTGGATGAACAAGAAAATTGTGTAATATACCCCTCCTCCAAAATATTGGTTAGTTCAGAAACTTGGAATAAGTTGAAATACATGATAGGCAGTCCTCGACTTATGACAATTTAACCAAAAATTTATGCTGTTAAGTGAGTTTTGCCTCATTTTATGATCTTTCTTGCCCGAGTTGTTAAGTGAATCACTGCAGTTGATACGTTTTGTATATCCACAACCCAGTTGTTGAGTGAATCTGCCTTTCCCCATTGATTTTGCTCGTCAGAAGGTCGCAAAAGGGGATCACGTGATCTTGGGACACAGCGACGGTCATAACTGTGAACCCGATCTGAATTTTGATCATGTGACCCTGGGGACACTGCAAAGGTTGTAACTGTGAAAAACAGTCCTAAGTCACATTTTTCAGTGACGTAAAATTGAACGGTCACTAAGTGAACTGTATAAGTCGAGGACTGTCTGTTCCTTTGATTGAAAATGTATGGAAGAAAAGAGTGTGTGTGTGTGTGTGTGTGTGTGCGAAGCTTTGGAATAATTGGATCATAATTGAATAATAAGGATCAGCCGCACAATTTGGTCCAGGTATTCCTTGACATACAATTCATTTACTGACTATTCGAAGTTACACAGCACTGAAAAAAGTTACTTGGCCCAATTTATAAAAGGAAGGAAGGAGGGAGGGAGGAGGGAAGGAAGGAAAGGAGGAAGGAAGGAAGGGAAAAGGAAGAAGGAAAGAAGGAAGGAAGGAAAGGGGGAAGGAAGGAATGGGAGGAGCTGAAGGAAGGAAAAGAGATAGAATGAAGGAAAGAAGGAAGAGGAGGAAGGAAAGAAAGGAAAGAAAGAAGGAAAGGGGAAGGAAGGAAGGAGGAAGGAATGGGAGGAGCGGTAAGGAAGGAAGGGATAGAATGAAGGAAGAAAGGAATGCAGGGGAGGAGACGGAAGGAAAAAAGAAAGGGGTAGGAGACAAGGAAGAGAAAAGGAAGAAGGAAAGAAGGAAGGAAGGAAAGGGGAAGGAAGGAAGGAATGGGAGGAGCTGGAAGAAGGAAAAGAGATAGAATGAAGGAAGAAAGGGAGAGGAAGGAAGAAAGGAGGAAGGAAGGAAGGAGGAAGGAATGGGAGGAGCTGTAAGGAAGGAAGGAAGAGATAGAATGAAGGAAGAAAGGAATGCAGGGGAGGAGACGGAAAGAAAAAAGGAAGGGGTAGGAGACAAGGAAGGGAAAAGGAAGAAGGAAAGAAGGAAGGAAGGAATGGGAGGAGCTGGAAGGAAGGAAAGAGATAGAATGAAGGAAGGAAGAGGAAGGAAGGAAGGAAGGAAAGAAAGAAGGAGGAAGGAAGGAGGAAGGAATGGGAGGAGCTGTAAGGAAGGAAAGAAGGGATAGAATGAAGGAAGAAAGGAATGCAGGGGAGGAGACGGAAAGAAAAAAGGAAGGGGTAGGAGACAAGGAAGGGAAAAGGAAGAAGGAAAGAAGGAAGGAAGGAATGGGAGGAGCTGGAAGGAAGAAAAGAGATAGAATGAAGGAAGGAAGAGGAAGGAAGGAAGGAAGGAAAGAAAGAAGGAGGAAGGAAGGAGGAAGGAATGGGAGGAGCTGTAAGGAAGGAAAGAAGGGATAGAATGAAGGAAGAAAGGAATGCAGGGGAGGAGACGGAAGGAAAAAAAGGAAGGGGTAGGAGACAAGGAAGGGAAAAGGAAGAAGGAAAGAAGGAAGGAAGGAATGGGAGGAGCTGGAAGGAAGGAAAAGAGATAGAATGAAGGAAGGAAGAGGAAGGCAGGAAGGAAGGAAAAGAAAGAAGGAGGAAGGAAGGAGGAAGGAATGGGAGGAGCTGTAAGGAAGGAAGGAAGAGATAGAATGATGGAAGAAAGGAATGCAGGGGAGGAGACGGAAGGAAAAAAGGAAGGGAAGGAGACAAGGAAGGGAAAAGGAAGGAGGAAAGAAGGAAGGGAGGGAGAGGGAGGAGAAAGAAGAATAAGTAGGTAAGGAAGGAAGGAAGGGATAGAATGAAGGGAAGAAATGAAGAGGAGGAAAGAGAAGGAAGGAAGAAAGAAAGGGAAGGAGACAGAGAAGGAAGGGGAGGAGATGGAAGGGAGGAAAGAAAGAAGGGAGGGGAGGGGAAGGAAGAGAGGGAGGAAGGTGTTCTTTGGGGGACCATCCGCTTCTTCTGCATCCTCCCTGCAGCTGCTGTAGCCACAACCCTTTTGGGGGACCTTCTGACAGAGTCTCTGTCTTGCATTGTTTGTGGGCCGTGATGGGCCCGCCTCCCTTGAACCCAGGGCTGGAAGGGCAGCCCAGCCTATCCTTCTGTCCAGCTACCCTTGGGCCTGTCCTTGCCTGCATTTCCTGGCATTCGGCCCCTGTCCAAGAGGCTGTGAGACGCCCCTAAAACCCAGCCGAATTGGGAAAGGCACCCCGGGCCCATTGAAGGTGGGGGGGGGGGGGCTGTGATTTTCCTCCTTGGAGAATACGTGTAGCAGCAGCTCAGGGTTGAAATGGGGGAGTGGGGGAGTCCTTGCTGCTCTCCGAGCTTGGTTGTTTTCTGGCAGACGTTTCCCGACGAAGCTACGCAACGTCATCAGTGCTAGAAGGGAGTGGGGTTTGCTCTCATTATGTTATAGGCTGGGTGATGTTACCTGGTTTGAGTAATGGAACATCTGCAGGAAAACAACCAAGCTCAGAGAGCACCAAGGACCCCCGCATTACAACCCTGAGCTGCTACACAAAGTCTTTTCCTTCTGTTAATTGTCGATTTTGCCACAAATGGACATTAAAATGTTACCTCCTCTGCTCTGCTGTGCCTTCCTTGCCTTCCTTCCTTTTCTCCCTCCCTCCTTCCTTCCCTCTCTCTCTCCTTCCTTCTCTCCCTTTCTCTCCTTCCTTCCATCCTTCCCTCCCTTCTTCCTCTCCTTCCTTCCCCTCCTCCTCCCTCTCCTTCCTTCTCTCCCTCCCTCACCCTCCTTCCCTCCCTCTCCTTCCTTCCTCCCTTCTCTCCCTCCCTCCTTTGTGCAACCTTCCCCTTTATGCTTCCCTTGTCCCCCTTCCTTTTCCTCCCTCTCTCTCTTTCCATCCCACCCTCTCCTCCTTCCCTTCCTTCCTTTCTTCCTTCTCTCTCCCTCTCCTTCCTTCACTCTCTCCCTCCCCCTCCTTCCTTCCTTCTCCCCTCCCTCTCCTTCCTTCACTCCCTCCCCCTCCCTCCTTTCCTTCCCTCCCTTTCCTTCCTTCCTTCTTCCCTTCCTTCTCTCTTCCTCCCTCCCACCACCTCTCCTCCTCCCTTCCCTCCATCTCCTCCCTCCCTCCCTTTCTTCCTTTCTCTCTCCCTCTCCTTCCTTCACTCTCTCCTCTCCTTCCTTCTCCCCTCCCTCTCCTTCCTTCACTCCCTCCCTCCCCCTCCTTTCCTTCCCTCCCTTTCCTTCCTTCCTTCTTCCCTTCCTTCTCTCTTCCTCCCTCCCTCCACCTCTCCTCCTCCTTCCTTCCCTCCATCTCCTCCCTCCCTCCCTCCCTTTCTTCCTTCTCTCTCCCTCTCCTTCCTTCACTCTCCCTCCCTCTCCTTCCTTCACTCCCTCCCTCTCCCTCCTTTTTTCCTTCCCTTCCTTCCCTTCCTTCTCTCTTCCTCCCTCCTTCTCTCCTCCTCCTTCCTTCTCTCCATCTCCTCCCTCCCTCTTTGTGTCTCCTCCCTCCCTCCCTCCCTCCCCTCCCTCCCTCCCTGCTTTTTGCAATCTTTCCCTTTATTCTTCCCCTCTTGTTCCCACTCTTCCTTTCTCGCTCACGCCCCCCCTCTGCCCGTCCATCCCATGGCTGAGTCCTCGCCATGAGCCAAAAGGGGGAGCCGAGGTTGCTCTTTCCAGCTCGCCAAACTTAATCCAGCGAGGACTCCTCCGCTTGCTGCCCAGTCGTGGCTCCTCATCGGGGGCTTCGTGGTGTTCGGAAGGCAGATGGGCACCGCACAAAAGGGCCCCTCCACTCTACAAGCTGGTCCTCCCCATGCTTGATTAAACCCTAATACCAAAGTTAGAATTGATACAGTGGAACTGGGTTGATTCAATTAGTGCACCAGGCATGAAGCAAACACCACAAAGCGACGTGCTCGTTAGAAAGCCATTTTCTTTTGATCATTATACCATCTCACACGTGGCAGCAGAAAATTACAGGCTCATGTGTCTTAGTTTAATATCCTCTGGGGCCAGATTTATCGTCACATCGAAGTTAGCTGTCAGAATCGGAAAAAATCATGCAGAGTTGATGAATTTTCAGCTCGGCTTCTCCGAGAAGGAAGGGGAAAATTCTGCCAGGCGGATGCGCTTGGCTCCATACGCCTCGATCTCGGCTCTTCTCCGCTGCCTCGGCCCTCCTCGTCTTCCTCTGGGTTCTAATCTCCCTTCTGCTTTCAGAGGGCAAAGAATCTTATTAAAGGTAAAGGTTCCTCTTGCACATATGTGCTAGTCGTTTCCGACTCTAGGGGGTGGGGGGCTCATCTGTTTCAAAGCCGAAGAGCCAGCGCTGTCCGAAGACGTCTCTGTGGTCATGTGGCTGGAAGGCGCACGGAAGGCTGTTACCTTCCCACCAAAAGTGATTCCTATTTTTCTACTTGCATTTTTTTTACGTGCTTTCAAACTGCTAGGTTGGCAGAAGCTGGGACGAGTAACGGGAGCTCACTCCGTTACGTGGTGCTAGGGATTCGAACTGCCGACCTTTCTGATCGACAAGCGCAGCGTCTTAGTCACTGAGTCACCGCATATATTATAGCCGTGGGCCAACTTGGACATTTATTATACACACACAAATACATATACATATACATATACATATACATATACATATACATATACATATACATATACATATACATATACATATACATATACATATACATATACATATACATATACATATACATATACATATACATATACATATACATATACATATACATATACATATACATATACATATACATATACATACACACACACACACACACACACACACACACACAGTCCTTGACTTACAACAGTGACCATTCGGTACTGAAAAAAGTAACAGGGCTGAGCTGTCAGGAGAATGGAACAATTAAGAAACAGAGGTTGACTTGAGAGTAAGGCCACAGGTGGACGCTGAATGGCCCCTTCCAGAAGAAATAAATAGGAGCAAAAGGGGAGTGGAGTTTGCAGGAGACAATTAGTTTGTTTATTAGTGTGAATATTTGCTTATCTGAGAGGCTCCTTGCCAAGTATTTCCTTGTACAGCAGTTGCGTCTGGAAGCTGTCGGCCTGGCAACTATCCAAGGACTGATAAGGTCTGTGTTTGCAATTCACCCTTGAAAGACTGTTGGCTGGGACTTTGCTGGATGCGAATGCTAGGAATTCACATTAGCCCAATAAAAATGGGGTTTTGTGGGGGGACAAGGAGTCTGTTTTGTGATTTGGTGAGGCCTAGCTCACAACAGATGGCTGTTGTATGTGGCTTTTTAGATGCCGATTGGGGTTTGTTCATGGCTGGCTATTAAGTCATTTGCTATCATTTGCTTATACTGCTTATCCCTCACCTCTTAAGTACTTGATCAGCTGGTGGTAAGTCAACATTCCTGTTGACTGAGGTTTCCAGGCTTCAATCACTTCCCTGGCTGTTTTTGTGCCTGCTCGTCCAACAATCTGGATAGCTGCAAAATCGAATGTATGACTTTGTTCATTGCGGCGTGCAGTTCGTTTAGTGACTGTTCAAAGTTAGAACGGTGCTGAAAAAAGTGACTCGTGACTGTTTTCCACACTTTCAACCGTTGCAGCATCCGTGATCCAAATTCAGACGCTTGGCAACTGACTCACATTTACAACGGCTGTAGTGTCCTAAGGTCATGTGATCCCGTTTTGTGCCTTTTGGACGAGCAAAATTAATGGAGAAGCCAGGTCCACTGAATTGGTTTGATTCAATTTCATAGATGGTTCAATTTCAATTCAGTTTTTGAAAAAGACAGCGAGAAGTATTCTCTTGTCTTCTTCACCAGCTCTGCTCTGAAGGAACTGGGCATGGCTAGTCTAGGGAAGAGAAGGACCAGGGGAGACAGGAGAGCAGTCTTCCAATATTTGAGGGGCTGCCACAGAGATGAGGGGGTCAAGCTATTCTCCAAAGCACCTGAAGGCCAGACAAGGAATAATGGATGGAAACTGACCAAGGAGAGATTCAACCTGGAAATTGCACTCTACATGGGGCTGCCCCTGAAGAGTGTTCGAAGACTGCAGTTGGTCCAGAATGCAGCCGCGCGAGCGATAATGGGTGTACCTAGATACACCCATGTTACACCTATCCTCCGTGAGCTGCACTGGCTCCCCATTTGTCTCCGGAACCGCTTCAAGGTGCTAGTCATTACTTTTAAAGCCCTACATGGTATTGGACCTGGCTACCTGAGAGACCGCCTCCTGCCATTCACCTCCCAACGACCAATAAGATCGCACAGGTTGGGCCTCCTCCGGGTGCCGTTGACAGGACAATGCCGGCTGGCGGCTCCCCGAGGGAGGGCATTCTCTGTAGCTACGCCGGCCTTATGGAACGAGCTACCCGCAGAGATCCGGACCCTTACCACTCTCCCAGCCTTCCATAAAGCGACTAAGACCTGGCTGTTCCGGCAGTCCTGGGGCTGTTGATTGAAATCCAGCCCCACTTGATTGAATGGATGATATCTTATTTTAATAATTGTATTTTCAATATTTTTATGTTTTACTTTTGTTGTGAGCCGCCCAAGAGTCCCTAGGGAGTGGGCGGCATACAAATCTTATTAAAGTTGCAAAGTTGCAAAGAAATCAGGAAGAATTTTCTGACAGGGAGAACAATCAACCCATGGAACAGAAGTTGCCTTCGGATGTTGTGGGAGCTTCATCCCTGGAAGCTTTCAAGAAGAGACTGGACTGCCATCTGTCAGAAATGGTATAAGGCTGTGATGGCGAACCTGTGGCACGTATGTCCTATGGCAATCCCCACTCTGTGGGCATGGCAGTCGTCACCCCAGCAGCTCTACCACGCATGCGCACGACCTGGCTACCTGAGAGACCGCCTCCTGCCAATTACGTCCCAAAGACCCATTAGATCACACAGAGTAGGCCTCCTCCGGGTTCCGTCTACCAGCCAATGTCATCTGCCCACTACCCGGAGGAGGGCATTCTCTGTGGCGGCTCCGGCCCTTTGGAACGAACTCCCCACAGAGATTCGGACCCTCACCTCTCTCCAGGCCTTCCAAAAAGCCGTTAAAACCTGGCTGTGTCGGCAGGCCTGGGGTCGATGAGTTCCCTTCCCCTCTCGAATCGTGTGGCTATTGGTTGTTTTTAAATGCCCTGTACTTTTGTAGTTTTTGTGTTTTTCCCTTCCCCTCCTTGAGTTTGTGCGCCGCCCTGAGTCCCGCCGGGAATAGGGCGGCATATAAATAAAATGAAACTCGAAACTCAAACTCAATTTTTTTAGAATCTCTTCTGTAGGTGTGGCCTGCTTTGTGGGAGTGGCTTGCCGGCCATGTGACTGGGTGGGAGTGGCTTGGCAGTCATGTTGCTCTTCTCTGCACTCTTTCTAGAGTCTCCACATCTTTTCTACATCGTGGCGACCAAAACTGGATGCCGTATTCCAACTGTGGCCTTACCAAGGCCTTATAAAGTGATATTATCCCTCCATGTGATCTTGATTCTCTTGCTCTGTTGATGCAGCCCTGAATAAGGTCCATTACAACTTCTGTGGAGTGTCCTGTGCCACATCATCAATTAGACAGGCGATGGAGACGGATAATGGGGGCACTTGCTGATTTTATGGCCTGCTTCCTTTGGCTGACCCTTGCTGGATACCAAATGCCAGGCTTGGTGGAATTATCTCTCGGGATTTGCCAATGTTCTCCTTATGTTCTCTGAATGACAGTTTGATACTCTGCCATTGCTGGGACAATACTGAGCCAAAACGGGCAGTGGCGTATTAACCATTAAGCAGACTAAGCACATGCTTAGGGCACCGGGCTCAAAGGGGGCACCACAAAGTTGAGAAACAAAAATAAAAACCAATGAAGATTTGTACAGTATGTACAAATGAGGGGGCACCAAGATTTGTCAGTGTTTAGGGCACCAGTGAGCCTTAATCCGCCACTGAGGATTCCACTGAGCAGAACTGAATTTTCAACCACAGTTGTCCTCCTCCTTTTCTCTTCTTCTTCTTCTTCTTCTTCTTCTTCTTCTTCTTCTTCTTCTTCTTCTTCTTCTTCTTCTTCTTCTTCTTCTTCTTCTTCTTTTTCTTCTTCTTCTTTCTCCTCCTCCTCCTTCTTTCCGTTCTCCCCCTTCTCCTTCTCTTTCTCCTCCTCCTCCTCCTTCTCCTCTTTCTCCTCCTTCTCTTTCTCCTTCTCCTCCTCCTCTCTTCCTCCTCCTTTTCTTTTTTAATACAATAGCAAAGTTGGAAGGGACCTTGGAGGTCTTCTAGTCCAACCCCCTGCCTAGGCAGGAAACCCCTATACCGTTCCAGACAAATGGCTATCCAACATCTTCTTAACGACTTCCAGTGTTGGGAGCATTCCTAACTTCTGGAGGCAACTTCTGTTCCACTGATGAATTGTTCTCACTGTCAGGAAATTTCTCCTCAGTTCTAAGTTGCTTCTCTCCTTGATTAGTGTCCACCCATTGCTTCTTATTCCGGGGCCCAGTTGCTTCGAGTCTGAGCTAGAAAATCCTTTGCATTTCCCCACCCCACCCCTGAAATACACAGCGGCCATAGGAAAGTTAAACACAACCGGGTTGGGGTGTGGAGGTGTAGAGCGAGCCAACAAGCCTTCTGTCTTTTAAGAGTTGCTCTTCCCCCTCCCCCCTTCATCTCACAATTAATTGTTGCACGCATATTCGTGTGTTTTGGGATTGCACACAAGGCTCCTACGACACTTGGTACCATCTTTGCTTTCTTTTGCCACAGTCGTTCTATTTCTATTTGCAGGTCTTTGTATTTTGTTATCTTCTCCAATTCCTTCTCTTCTATTTTGCTGTTTCCAGATACTGCTATACTTATATCATACTAGCTGGATACCCCTGTTTCGCGACAAAACTATGTGATTGAGCTACGCAGGAGAGTTTTGGTTCACAATCTGTTGGCTCAGTGGTGGTCAGTGATTGAAACACATATGGGAATATCGCTCCCACCGCCTTGAGTCCGGAAGCCGTTGGAAGGCATAGGACATTTGGTGAGGTACTGATGTTTAGTACTGTAAGGAGCCCCAAAAATCTCCTGTGTGAAGGCGTGGAACATCTGCCAATTTGAACTGAGGTAACGGAATATGAGGCAACCGGCAGTTGGAACAGAGTTCTTTTCAGGTGGGGAGGGGGAGTAGAATGTCTAACTCCTTAGCATCAGAGCGTGTTAATTACTGTACAAGAAATACGAATGATCTGATGGTCATTTCGACAAATCCTTTCTTAGCAAGCATCTAGAAGCCAAAGAGGAACATACGTGCTAAATTTCAAGTTTGTAGGCATTACGGTTCTGGAGATTTCATGATGAGTGAATGGTACTTGGCTTTTATATATATATAGAAGATAGATATAAAACCTGCCGGTATCCCTCATACAACCACTTTGGAAGGTGTAAAAGAAATGCTAAGGACACTTCTACCTACAGAGGGAATGCTTAAAAACAGAACAAACCAGAATATTTTCTGTCTCCCCGCCTCGCATCCCGCTGGTTCTTTGGCAAACAAGAAGTTTTTAGGCTCAGTTTGTTCATCTTGCGGAATCTTGTCTTTACATCCATTTATTCTTCTACCACTGTCTGGCTGCTCCGATATGCTAATCAGTGTGTAAGTATATCCTTTCAAATAATTATCATATATTATACTCTGCTCATCTCGGTATAATTTCCTCATCTGCATAATCGTATTTGACTTCCTTATGAATGTAAAAACTATCATACCTTGGGCCAGTTAATCTTCATTGATTGAATATCAAATTCATTTGAATATGTTAGCTAAAGCTTTATCACCACACTCCACCCCAAAGAATCGGGGGTGGGGGGTGGGTGGAAGGAAGGAAGGAGGGAGACAGAGAGAGGAAGGAAGAAGAAGAGGAAGGAATGAAGGAAAGAAAGAGGGGAACAGAGAGAGGAAGGAAGGAAGGGGAAGAAAAAGGAGGAGGAGGAAAGGAAGGAAGGCGACAGCACTGAAGGGACAGCACTGAAAAAAGTGACGATGGTTTTTCACATGACAGTTGAAGCCACTCCAGGGTCAAAATTTGGAGGCTTGGCAACTGACTCATATTAGAATAGAATTAGAATAGAATTAGAATAACAGAGTTGGAAGGGACCTTGGAGGTCTTCTAGTCCAACCCCCTGCATAGGCAGGAAACCCTATACCGTTTCAGACAAATGGCTATCCAACATCTTCTTAAAGACTTCCAGTGTTGGGGCATTCACAACTTCTGGAGGCAACTTCTGTTCCACTGATTAATTGTTCTAACTTTCAGGAAATTCCTCCTTAGTTCTAGGTTGCTTCCCTCCTTAATTAGTTTCCACCCATTGTTTCCTGCCCTCAGGTGCTTTGGAGAATAGCTGTACTCCCTCTTCTTTGTGGCAACCCCTGAGATATTGGAAGACTGCTATCAAGTCTCCCCTAGTCCTTCTTTCTATTAAACTAGACATACCCAGTTCCTGCAACCGTTCTTCATATGTTTTAGTCTCCAGTCCCCTAATCCTCCTTGTTGCTTTTCTTTGAACTCTTTCCAGAGTCTCCACATCTTTTCTACATCGTGGCGACCAAAACTGAATGCCATATTCCAAGTGTAGCCTTAGCAAGGCCTTATAAAGTGGCATTAACCCTTCATGGGATCTTGATTCTCTCCCTCTGTTTATGCAGCCTAGAACTGTGTTGGCTTTTTGGGCAGCTTCTGCACACGGCTGGCTCCTATTTAAATGGTTGTCCACTAGGACTCCAAGATCCCTCTCACAGTTACTACTATTGAGCAAGGTGCCACCTATACTGTACTTGTGCATTTGGTTTTTCTTGCCTAAATGTAGAACCTTACTCTTTTCACCATTGAATTTATTGGATTATATTATACTATAAAAAAACATCTGAAGCAAAATCAGCAGGGAAGCCAGATTCAGGTAAGAATGGTGTTACTGTTGTTTGTTGTTTTATTTATTTATAGGCCGCCCTTTTCCCTGAGGGGACTCAGGGCGGCTTACAATCAAAAAGGAAGGGGAGTGTAGGACAATACGAAAAAAGAAATGTGCACAAAGTAAATTAGACAATAAAACTCAACATTCACTCAGCATTCGGGAGGGGCGAAATAAGATTATCCCCAGGCCTGACGGGTTAGCCAGTTCTTGAGGGCTGTGCGGAAGGCCTGGACGGTGGTGAGGGTACGAATCTCCACGGGGAGATTGTTCCATAGTGTCGGAGCCGCAACAGAGAAGGCTCTCCTCCGAGTAGTCGCCAGTCGGCACTGACTGGCGGATGGAATACGGAGGAGGCCAACTCTATGCGATCTGATGGGACGCAGGGAGGTAATTGGCAGAAGGCGGTCTCTCAAATAGCCAGATCCACTACCATGGAGCGCTTTATAGGTGGTTAGTAGGACCTTGAAGTGCACCCGGAGACCAACAGGTAGCCAGTGCAGCTCACGGAGGATCGGTGTTATGTGGGCGAACCGTGGTGCGCCCACGATCACTCGCGCGGCCGCATTCTGGACTAGCTGTAGTCTTCGGATGCTCTTCAAGGGCAGCCCCATGTAGAGCACATTACAGTATTCCAGCCTAGAGATCACAAGGGCTCGAGTGACTGTTGTGAGGGCCTCCCGATTCAGGTAGGGCCGCAACTGGCGCACCAGGCGAACCTGGGCAAATGCTCCCCTGGTCACAGCTGAGAGATGGTGGTCAAAAGTTAGCTGTGAATCCAGGAGGACTCCCAAGTTGCGGGCCCTTTCCGAGGGGTTTAAATTTTGTCCCCCCAGCCTGAGTGATGGTATGGTGGTCAAATTTTTGGGAGGAAAACACAACAGCCACTCGGTCTTGTCTGGGTTGAGTATCAGCTTGTTTGCTCTCATCCAGTCTTTAACGGCTTCCAGTCCCCGGTTCATCACGTCCACCGCTTACTGACTGAACGACCATAGCGCTTCACTTAGCAACCGTGGCAAGAAAGGTCATAAGTCACATGGGGCCAAACTCACTGAACAACTGTCCCGCTTACCCATGGAAATTTGGGACTCCACATTTGTGGTCGTAAGTCGAGGGCCACTTGGAAAGACATCGTTGGTGGCCTTTGCAAAGCAAGGTCTTCTCTATTTTGGCTTCAGAGACAGATAAAACCCACATTTTGTCTCCTCGTCCCGCCACGAAAACCTTATTTGGAAATTTGCTGAGCTTCTATCCCTTCTCCCTGTCCCTCTCCATCTCCCCTCCCCGGCCTTACTCATTGTTATAAATTTTATACTTTGACACGCTTTTAATTGGATTCCTTGTCGACTTCTGTCCTATCTTACACTCGTGCCTTCCCAACACATGTTCGAAAGGCAGTTTACAAACAAATGCCCTTAATTAATATTAATATCTATCCAAAGGAAGGGGGTCTTGGTCTCCCACCTCATCCGGGTTGATCCGTGGGGCTAATCCGGAGGCAGTCCCGACTCTGGCAGCTCCGTTCTGAACCTTCTCATCCATTGGCAGACAAAGCTTGTCTGATAGGAATCACCTAATCACTACCGTCTTCCCCTGGCCTGCGTGCTGGAGATAGGGATTTCACCGTATTTAAATTTGCAGCGCCGGCTACTTTAATATGGGCAAAGAGTAGGCAGGGTAAAAAAAAAAGAAAGGAACCAAACATAAAACAACAGAGAGAGAGAGAGAGAGAGAGAGAGAGAGAGAGAGGGAGAGGGAGGGAGGGAGAGCGAGAGAGTGAGTGAGTGAGAGAGAGAGAGAGAGAGAAAGAGAGAGAGAGAGAGAAGAGGGGAGAATAGAATAGAAAATAGAATAGAATAGTACAGAACAGAACAGTTGGAAGGGACCTTGGAGGCCTTCTAGTCCAACCCCCTGCTTAGGCAGGAAACCCTACACCACTTCAGACAAAGGATTGTCCAATCTCTTCTTAAAAATTTTCAGTTTTTAAGGCAACAAGCAGCAACAACTTCCAGTTTTTAAGGCAAAAATTTGCCTACAGAAGTTGAGCACTCACAACTTCTGGAGGCAACTTCTGTTCCACTGATTAATTGTTCTAAGTGTCAGGAAATTTCTCCTCGGTTCTCAGTTGCTTCCCTCCTTGATTAGTTTCCACCCATTGCTTCTTGTTCTGCCTTCATGTGCTTTGGAGAATAGGTTGACTCCCTCTTCTTTGGGGCAGCCCTTGAGATATTGGAACGCTGCTATCATGTCTCCCCTGGTCCTTCTTTTCACTAAACTAGACATACCCAGTTCCTGCAACCGTTCTTCATATGTTTTAGCCTCCAGTCCCCTCATCCTCTTTCTTGCTCTTCTCTGCACTCTTTCCAGAGTCTCCACATCTTTTTTATATCTTGGTGACCAAAACTGGATGCAGAATTCCACTCTCCAGTAGGGTTTGCGCTGGGAGGAGAGAATTTGCATCATCCGATCAACACAAGTAAGTTTTTCCACTGCAGGTAGTCCTCGGCTTATGGCCACAACTTGCAGCTCAAAATTTCTGATGTAAAGTGAGACATTTGTTAAGGTTTGCCCCGTTTTACGACCTTTCTCGCCACTGCTGTTAAGTGAATCGCTGCAGTCAACAAGTTAGTTACCCGGTTGTTAAGGGAATCTGCCTTCCCCCTGGACTTCGCTTGTCAGAAAGACGCAAAAGGGGATCGCGTGACCCCGGGACACAGTGACCGTCATAAATATGAACCGGTTGCCAAGCGTCTGAATTTTGATTGCATGATTGTAGGGATGCTGCTAAGGTCGTAACTCTGAAAAACAGTCGTAAGTCACTTTTTTTCAGTGCCGTTGCAACTTTGAAATGTCACTAAATGACCTGTGGTAAGTCAAGGACTGCCTATATAGCCTGGAGTGCTTTCTGACATGGAAAGTTGGCTTTATTTATCTAGTAGCTGATAACCTGGCATTGCCTGGGTATTTATTTACATGGGGAAAATGTCCGGATGTAATTTCTAATTTTGCATTTTCCCCCTTACCAGAGGGAGCCTCCTTATGGAGTACTGTGAAGCCGTTACCATGGCAACTCCACTCTGCTGTACAGTAGAAGCCATTCGAAGGCACAAAAGGCTGTATCTTAACAGGGTTCACTGACAAAAGGGCAAATGGATTGGATTGGATTTATTACATTTATATGCCGTCCTTTTCCCCGAAGGGGACTCAGGGCGGCTCACAATTCAATCAGGGAAGGGGGTACAGACAGGGGGATAAAAAAGACGAGACATAACAATACAAAATTTAAAAACACACAACAACCATACCATTCGAGAAGGGGGGCAAAAACTCTTTAGCCCCAGGCCTGTCAGAACAGCCAGGTTTTAAGGGCTATGTGGAAGGCCTGGAGGGTGGTGAGGGTACGAATCTCCACGGGGAGTTCGTTCCAGAGGGTCGGAGCAGCCACAGAGAAGGCTCTCCTCCGGGTAGTCGCCAGTCGGCATTGGCTGGCGGATGGAATTCGGAGGAGGCTTAATCTGTGGGATCTGATCGGTCTATTGGAGGTAATTGGTAGCAGGCGGTCTCTCAAAAGCGCGTCCGACTAAACCATGGTGACAAAACCGTGAGTTCTAAAGCGTGGCAACGAAAGAGCGCTGAAGCGCGGCGACAACAGCGTGGTGACAGAAGCACGCTGTAAACCTAACCCTAACCCTAACCCTAACCCTAACCCTTACCTTAACTTAAATCGCGCTTCTGTCGGTGCGCTGTTGTTGCCACGTTGATGACATCGCCTTGATGCCGTCGGGGTTTTAGCGCCGTGGTTTTGTCAGCGCGTTTTTGTCGTCCACGCATTTGTCGGGTCACGTCTTAACAGGGGTATCTTACACCCACAGTATTGTTTTTCCAGAGAGTAAGACATCTGTGCAGCAAGTTTGGTTGAAATTGCTAAAGGCATTGCAGAGTTATGCTAGAACATACATACACACCCACACCCTCACCCCTATTTATCTATACAGTATATAGGTTTGTTTTGCACATTTAGGTGGCTTTAACTCTCTGAACCAAAAAAACTTTAGATTCACTGAATACAAAGCATAGTCAGCTGCCCGGAGTTGTTTGGTTGAGTGAGATGGTAAAAGATAAAGGATTCCCTACAAATTTTCGTCCGCTAGTCATTGCTGGCTATATGAGGTAATGCTCATCTCTGTTTCAAGCCCATTGAGCCAACGCTGTCCAAAGACATTTCCGCGATCACGTGGCCAGCAGGTCACCTTCCCACCAAAGTGGTACCTCTTTATCTACTCGCATTTGCCTGCTTTCGAACTGCTAGGTTGGCAGAAGCTGAGGTGAGGACAGGACCTCACCATGTCCCATGGTGCTTGTCAGAGGTGGATTCCTACCAGTATGCCATACTCAGCTTGCCACGCCCCTGAACTGGTTCTATCGGCGGTGGCGCCATCTTGATTTTCGGTTCTGCGCATATGCAGAACAATTTTCATTGCAGAAGTGTATTTTTTTCCCCCTTTTCTAACACCGTGCGCAGGCGCAGACCCTTTTAGGTGCAAATGTGCAAGTGTGCGGAATGTACTTTTGGCCAAAAGATTTTTGCGCACCAAACTGGCAGTAATGCCGATAGCAACCCACCCCTGGTGCTCGTGTCTCGAACCAGAGCTGCTGGCGTTCCAGCCGGCTATCCCGGCATCTTAATCTCTCTACCACCGCGCCGCCTAGGGTGAGATGGATGGCATATAAATTTCGTAAGTAACTAATAAAATGGAAATAAATATTGACTAGGGATGGTTACTTGTTAGACAGTTTATTCTCGGTTGGGTGGGCGTTATTTTTGAGGGATTTCTTTGTTTTAATCTTGTAAGCCACCAAATGTCACTTGGTGCGAGATGGACAGCTATACACAAGTCATGCGATCAAAATTTGGACACTTGGCAGCTGGCATGTATTTAGGAAGTGTCCCAGCGTTAAGTGATCATCTTTTGCAACCTTCTAACAAGCAAAGTCGACAGGGAAGCCAGATTCCCTTAACAACAGTGTTACAGGTAGTCCTTGACTTACGACCATAATTGAATCCCAAAGCCCCATGCATTTGGAAAGAGTAGAACAAGCCATGAATCCTTAGCTCGTCCATCAGCGTCTCAAGTTGTTGTTGTTGTTGTTGTTGTTGTTGTTGTTGTTGTTGTTCTTCTTCTTCTTCTTCTTCTTCTTCTTCTTCTTCTTCTTCTTCTTCTTCTTCTTCTTCTTCTCCTTCTCCTTCTCCTTCTTTTTCTTCTCCTCCTTCTACTACTATTACTACTACTACTACTATTACTCCTCCTCCTCCTCCTCCTGCTGCTGCTGCTGCTGCTGCTGCTGAATGTCCTGGGGTAGGGTGGTAAGAGGGAGCTTCTCTTTAGCACCAACATATCGCATGGTAACGAAGGCCACCTCCTATTAATTGCTCTGACAATGATAAAGGAAGACTCCGAAACGGCTATTTGTCTTCATGTAACCTCGTGCATCATCGCAAGATAAATGAAAACTCATTTTCTCCTGATTCAGTCTAATTTTTCAGCTCCCTCACTGGCCCCTGGGCACATGGTAGAAACCATCTTCACTTTGGCCCCATAAAATTGCAGAGTCTAAGATTCAAAGGTCAGGAGGAGGAAAAGTTACCTGCAAACCTTATATCTCCTGCAGCAACCAGGGGTGGGGAAGGGGGCGAGGACTAAAGTGGGGAAGTCCCCACCCCATTTATCATCATGATAAGAAAGGAAGAGACCAAACTCCTGACAATTAAGAGAGTTCCTGGCTTCAGATTGCAACTAACAACAAGGTCTACTAAACTTACAAAGATTATTAGGACAGGCTCAAATGGGCAAACGAAATCTTCAAGCAGACTGAATTGGTAGACAATGAGAAACTGTCAGTATCCTAAACCAAAACAAATCCAAATAGGCTGGACAATTCCTGGAAGCCTGGCACTCAGACAAATCAGCCATCAACAGGCACACAGATATAAACAACAGCTACATGCCATTCTATGTAAAGGTAGAGGTTCCCCTCGCACATACTGTATGTGCTAGTCGTTCCTGACTCTAGGGGGTGGTGCTCATCTCCATTTCAAAGCCGAAGAGCCAGCGCTGTCCGAAGATGTCTCTGTGGTCATGTGGCTGGCATGACTAAAGGTTGAAGACGTGGTATCGGACCTGGGTACTTGAGAGACCGCCTCCTGCCAATTACCTCCCTACGACCAATTAGATCCCACAGATTAGGCCTCCTCCGGGTTCCATCAGCTAGCCAATGTCGACTGTCGACCACCCGGGGGAGGGCCTTCTCTGTGGCTGCTCCGGCCCTCTGGAACCGTCGCCGCGTGGAGGTTCGGACCCTCACCACCCTTCAGGCTTTCCGCAAAGCCATTAAGACCTGGCTGTTCCGGCAGGCCTGGGGCTGATGAGTTCCCAGCCCCACTTGAATTGTTGTGGCTGTTGAGGAGTTTTTTTAATCCTGTTGCTGTATTTTGTTTTTGTCTTGTCTGTTTTCTTTGTATCGTCCCCATTCCCTATTGGTTTGTTAGCCGCCCTGAGTCCCTTTGGGAATAGGGCGGCATACAAATTTAATAAACTGAACTGAACTGAAGGCTCATGGAACGCTGTTC
This sequence comes from Thamnophis sirtalis, assembly GCF_051295495.1. Lineage (NCBI taxonomy): Eukaryota > Metazoa > Chordata > Lepidosauria > Squamata > Natricidae > Thamnophis > Thamnophis sirtalis. The sequence continues at coordinate 4,108,990 of NW_028261386.1, read as the reverse complement.
CCTTCCCACCAAAGGTGGCTCCTATTTTTTCTACTTGCATTTTTACATGCTTTCGAACTGCTAGGTTGGCAGAAGCTGGGATAAGTAACGGGAGCTCACTCCGTTACGCGGCGCTAGGGATTCGAACTGCCGAACCGCTGACCTTTCTATCAACGTTCTAAAGAGACAATCGAAAAACTAAAAAGGGAAGAAAAAGAGCAGAGCAGAGCAGAGCTTCTCCAGCAGCCAACATTCAGATAAGCGGGGATTAATTAACACCAGACAAACAAAGCAGAAAGTAATATCCCAATCAAGGAACTACCAACTCAGACAAACAATGAAACAGTGAACACCAAGCTTGGTGGTTCAAGTATCCCCTAAAGCCAGTGTTCCTTGACCTCGGCAACTTTGCGATGTGTGGATTTGAACTCAAGTCCACACACACATCTTGAAGTTGCCAAGTGTGAGGAACACTGCAGTAAGCAAATGACACATATATGTGTACATTTTTCCAGTTATGCAAGCAACAGCCTTATCCTGTTTTAGAATTCTCACCCTACTTATGACTTCAATCATTTCTGCTGGACACTAGCAGTTAAGTTTCGTTTCAGTTCTACAGCTAAATTTATCACTATCAATCCAAAAAACATTTTTTTTTCCAATTTCTATCAAAAGTGGTCTCTGTCTTCTGTGCCTCTTGTAGTTTTAACTGCCCCTTGCTCTCTCTTGCAACTACGGTATTAACTGCAGCAAGGAAGGTCATGCCACGGGACAAAACCTGCTTAATAACTGTCTTGCTTAAAAACAGAAATTTTAGGCTCAGTTGTGGTCATTAGTTCGAGGACTACCTGTAGCATTCATGATGTTACCTAGTTTGTAAAGAAACGTCTGCAAGAAAACAACTTAGCTCAGAGAACCCCCACAGTTCAAATCTGAGTTAGAAATATCTGTAGGAGAAGAGCAGGCCGAGATGAGCGGTGGAGCTAAATGCATCATCAGCTTAGAGTCGTTGCGTTTCCACAAGGGCTCCAAGTCCCTCCTGAATTTCTTTGATCCTTACCTGGGTGCCAATCTAGTGTTGAACTTTAGTTGATTAGGTTGTTCTGGGTGGGCTCCTATGCTTCAATTCAACCGATGATCCTGATCCTTTGCACCTGGCAATATTCTCTTCTATCAAGAGTTGTTGCTGAATATAATACATAACGTAATGTCATGTAACATAACATAACACAACACATTATCATAACATAACATAACATCACATTACAACACAACACAACACAATATAACATAACAATATATTATTATATTATACTATACTTATATTAATTATATTATATTGTATTGTATTGTATTATATTTATTATTATATTATATTACATTACATTATATTGTATTGTATTGTTTTGTTTTGTATTGTATTGTATTGTATTGTATTGTATTATATTATATTTATTATATTGCATTACATTACATTACATTACATATTATTACATTACATATTATTATATTATATTATATTATATTATATTATATTATATTATATTATATTATATTATATTATATTATATTATATTATATTATATTATATTATATTATATTATATTATATTATATTATATTATATTATATTATATTATATTAATTATATTATATTATATTATATTATATTATATTATATTATATTATATTATATTATATTATATTATATTATATTATATTAATTATATTATATTATATTATATTATATTATATTATATTATATTATATTATATTATATTATATTATATTATATTATATTATATTATATTATATTATATTATATTATATTATATTATATTATATTATATTATATTATATTATATTATATTATATTATATTATATTATATTATATTATATTATATTATATTATATTATATATCATATCATATCATATCATATCATATCATATCATATCATATCATATCATATCATATCATATCATATCATCATATCATATCATATCATATCATATCATATCATATCATCATATCATATCATATCATATCATATCATATCATATCATATCATATCATATCATATCATATTATATTATTATATTATATTATTAGCATAGCATAGCATAGCATAACTACATTACATTACATTACCAAAATATAAAGCACAAGTGGTATGGTGGCCTAGTGGTGAAGACACTCACCTCCCATTTAGAAAGTTGAGACTTCAGTCCTAGGTAGCAGCAGATATTTTTCTCTCTGGGCACAAAATAAAAATATGTGCTGCAAACCACTCATGGTGTCAGGAAGGGCATCCGGCCAGTAAACTCTCAGCTTCTGGACTCTACCCTGAATTAAAAGATTAGAGGGTTGTAAAAAGGGAGGTTTTTTTTTTTAAAAATCAAAATATATAAAATACGGAGATACAAACAAAAATGAAAACAATGGGAAAATAAGGAGGAAAAGGGAAAGAGGGGAAAAAGTGTAGGATAAAAGAGGGAAGAATAAGAAAAGCATTGGCTTTCGACTCTTTTGGGTGCTGTAGAATAAGGTAATAATAACACACAACCTGAACTTTTTACTTTTACACAATAATATATACCAGTCATTTCTGTTAACCACTAGCTGTGTAATCAGTGGAATCCAAAATAAAAGTTTCATTATTTTCCCCTTACAGGTAGTCCTCAACGTACCACCACAATGGGGCCCCAAATTTCTGTTGCTAAGTGAGACATCTGCTCAGTGAACTTTGCCCCATTTCACGACCTTTCTTGCCAAAGTTGTTACTGTAAGTGAGCAACACTGTCGTTAAGCGAACCTGGCTTCCCCATTGATTTGCTTGTCAGAAGTTTGCAAAAGGTGACCCCATGACCACGAGATACGGCAACTGTCCTAAATACGAACCGATTGCCAAACATCAGAATTTTGATCAGGTGAGGCTGCAATGGTCGTAAGTAAGTATGAAAAACGGCTGCTTTTTCCGGGCCGTTGTAACTTTGAAAGAACTGTTGTAAGTTGAGGACTGCCTATAATCATATTCTTTTCTTTAATCAGAGCAATCAATTTCCTGAAAGTTAGAATACTCGTGACTTCTCCTGTCAATGTTGGTGCGAGTGATCTTGGTGGTTCTGTCCTTACATGTAATCACAGGTAACATTGTACTGCAATGTTACCTGTCACAAAGAAGAGGGAGTCAAACTGTTCTCCAAGGCACCTGAGGGCAGGACAAGAAGCAATGGGTGGAAACTAATCAAGGAGAGAAGCTACTTAGAACTGAGGGGAAATTTCCTGACAGTGAGAACAATTAATCGGTGGAACAGAAGTTGCCTCCAGAAGTTGTGAATGCCCCAACACTGGGAGCCTTTCAGAAGATGTTGGATAACCATTTGTCTGAAGTGGTGTAGGGTTTCCAGGGGGTTGGACTAGAAGACCTCCAAGGCCCCTTCCAACTCTGTTATTCTATTCCAGCCAACAACTTTTGCAGCCATTCGTCCATTGTGGGCATCAAAGTGTCATATCAGCTTCGGCAGGTGAGTCATACGTTCTCCATCCCTGGGCTAGTGGGAGACAGAGCAGCCTATGAGATATTTGTAAAGACTTTGATGTTGGAGGAATCGGGCAACACTTAGGAAGATGGGAAGCCCTTATTGTTAAAGAGACGCATTGTTCAAAGCCCAGGAGATTTTGATTCTATCTGACATATTCATTTTCTTCCCAGAGATACACTTTTGTTTTTTTTCCCATCGCAACAGCTGTTCTCTACAATTGAAGAAATGGACTGTGGCCCTGCTTTCATTTTCTAGATGGAGGAGGAGGCGAGGAGAAGGAGAAGAAGAAGAAGAGGAGGAGCAGGAGCAAGAGGAGAAAGAAGAAAAGAAGAAGATAAGAAGAAGAGGAAGAGGAAGATGAAAAGAAGAGAATAAGGAGGAGGAGGAGGAGAGGAGGAGGAAGAAGTGGGGAGGAGGGGAAGAAGAGAAGGAGAAGAAAAAGAAGAAGAGGAGGAGCAGGAGCAAAAAGAAGAAAAGAAGAAGATAAGAAGAAGAGGAAGAGAAAGAAGAGAATAAGGAGGAAGAGGAGGAGAGGAGGAGGAAGTGGGGAGGAGGGGAAGAAGAGAAGGAGAAGAAAAAGAAGAAGAGGAGCAGGAGTAGGAGGAGAAAGAATAAAAGAAGATAAGAAGAAGAGGATGAGGAAGAGAAAGAGGAAAAGAAGAGAATAAGGAGGAGGAAGAGAGGAGGAGAGGAGAAGAAGTGGGGAGGAGTGTAAGAAGAGAAGGAGAAGAGAAAGAAGAAGAGCAGGAGTAGGAGGAGAAAGAATAAAAGAAGAAGATAAGAAGAAGAGGAAGAGGAAGAGGAAAAGAAGAGAATAAGGAGGAGGAAGAGAGGAGGAGGAAGAAGCGGGAAGAGGGGAAGAAGAAAAGGAGAAGAAGAAGAGGAAGAGGAGAAGAAGGAGGGAGAAGAGAAAGAAGAAAAGAAAAAGGAGTAGGGAGGAGAAGGAGAAGATGATGAAGAAGAAGAGGAGAAGAGAAAGAGAAAGAAGAGGAAGAGGAGGAGGAGATGGAGGAGGAAGAGACAGAGGGAGGAGGAGAAGGGGAGAAGGAGGGGAGACGAGGAGGAGGAGGGAGAAGAGAAAGAAGAAAAGAAAAGGAAGAGGAGGGAGTAGAAGACGAAGAAGAAGAGGAAGTGAAAGAAGAGAAGAAGAAGAGGAGGGAGGAGGAGGAAGAGAAAGAGAAGAAGAAGAGGAGAGAAAGAAGGCCTATTTCCAGAAACTGTCCAGCCATGAGGCTGCAGTAAAAACCTGAACAAAATTGGCTCCAGAAGATTATATTTTTTCTTCTTCTTGGGAAACAAACTGAAATACAGGTACAAATAAAAGTACTTCTCCATTTATGACCAAATAGACTCCTACTTTGGAATAAAAGAACAATAGAGCAATAGGGAACAATTAGGGACCTTGGAGGTCTTCTAGTCCAACCCTTTGCTCAAGCAGGAGACCGAATAACAGAATAACAGAGCTGGAAGGGACCTTGGAGGCCTTCTAGTCCAATGTTCACCTCAAGCAGGAGACTGAATAACAGAATAAGAGAGCTGGAAGGGACCTTGGAGGTCTTCTAGTCCAACACTCACCTCAAGGAGGAGACCTAATAACAGAATAAGAGAGCTGGAAGGGACCTTGGAGGTCTTCTAGTCCAACCCTCAGCTCAAGCAGGAGACCGAATAACAGAATAAGAGAGCTGGAAGGGACCTTGGAGGTCTTCTAGTCCAACCTTCAGCTGAAGCAGAAGACCGAATAACAGAATAAGAGAGCTGGAAGGGACCTTGGAGGTCTTCTAGTCCAACCCTCAGCTCAAGCAGGAGACCGAATAACAGAATAAGAGAGCTGGAAGGGACCTTGGAGGTCTTCTAGACCAACCTTCAGCTCAAGCAGGAGACAGAATAACAGAATAACAGAATAACAGAATAACAGAATAACAGAATAACAGAATAACAGAATAACAGAATAACAGAATAACAGAATAACAGAATAACAGAATAACAGAATAACAGAATAACAGAATAACAGAATAACAGAATAACAGAATAACAGAATAACAGAATAACAGAATAACAGAATAACAGAGCTGGAAGGGACCTTGGAGGTCTTCTAGTCCAACGCTCACCTCAAGCAGGAGACCTAATAACAGAATAAGAGAGCTGGAAGGGACCTTGGAGGTCTTCTAGTCCAACCCCCTGCTCAAGGGGGAAACCCTACACCTTTCCACACAAGTGGCCGTTGCGACTTTTCTTACAAGCCTCCAATGACGGGCCACCCACAACTTTTGAAGGCAACCCGTTCCACTGGTGAATCGTTCTCAGTTAACCTTGTTCTTGAATTCTCAAACAGCTGGGAAGCCTGGGGCTTGTGGTCCCCGCATACCTGGAAGATGCTCAGTTGAAGACTCTCCTGATAAACCAAAGAAAGGAATTGAGCATCCAAGAAAAAAAAAAACCCGACCCCAGCCCCATTAACATCCTGGCCATTATGGGGGACGAACGGGGGCTAATCTCAGCCACGACATTTGTCTTCCTGAGCGAGGAGGAGAGGAGGCGGAATAATTAAGGGGGACGGAATGGTGCCCCTCTTGAATTATCGGGCCCCCTCCTCTTCCCGATCCGCTCTTCACCCGTGAGTGGAGTTAATTGTCATGCAATCATTTGCATGTCAATGACAGCAGCCAGGCAAGGAAGCCGCTGCTCAGATGGTCAACTGTAGAAAAAGAGGGATGGGTGCCAGATTGCGCGGCCAGGAACGGTGGGCATCTCCTTTTCACCCCGCAGGAGGAAGACCGTCCCCTATTTCAGGGGACAAACGCTTCGGGTCGCTTCCGGCGGGGAAAAATATGGACTATGTGTACTGACAGATTTTGAATTTTGATGTTGGGGAAGAACTCTTGAGAATACGGTGGAAAGCCAAGGGGAAAAATATCTATGGATCATCCAACAAATGAATCCAGAGTCCTCACTCGAGGCTTTAGAATAGAACAGAGTTGGAAGGGACCTTGGAGATCTTCTAGTCTAGCCCCCTGCTCAAGCAGGAGAACCCATACCATTTCAGATAAGTGACTGTCTCTAGACTCTTCTTAAAAACATAGAATAGAATAGAATAGAATAGAATGGAATGGAATAGAATGGAATGGAATGGAATAGGAATAAGAATAGAACAGAGTTGGAAGGGACCTTGGAGATCTTCTAGTCTAGCCCCCTGCTCAAGCAGGAGAACCTATCCCATTTCAGACAAGTGACTGTCTCTAGACTCTTCTTAAAAACATAGAATAGAATAGAATGGAATAGAATAGAATGGAATGGAATGGAATGGAATAGGAATAAGAATAGAACAGAGTTGGAAGGGACCTTGGAGATCTTCTAGTCTAGCCCCCTGCTCAAGCAGGAGAACCTATCCCATTTCAGACAAGTGACTGTCTCTAGACTCTTCTTAAAAACATAGAATAGAATAGAATAGAATAGAATAGAATGGAATGGAATGGAATGGAATAGGAATAAGAATAGAACAGAGTTGGAAGGGACCTTGGAGATCTTCTAGTCTAGCCCCCTGCTCAAGCAGGAGAACCTATCCCATTTCAGACAAGTGACTGTCTCTAGACTCTTCTTAAAAACATAGAATAGAATAGAATAGAATAGAATGGAATGGAATGGAATGGAATGGAATAGAATAGAACAGAGCTGGAAGGGACCTTGGAGATCTTCTAGTCCAGCCCCCTGCTCAAGCAGGAGAATCTATACCATTTCAGACAAGTGACTGTCCAGTCTTTTCTTGAAAACATAGAATAGAATAGAATCTGGAAGGGACCTTGGAGGTCTTCTAGTCCAACCCTCTGCTCAAGCAGGGGAACCTATACCATTTCAGATAAGTGACTGTCTAGACCAGTGATAGCTAACCCTTTTTCTAAAGTTTTGCCAAAACTGTGCGCGCCCCCATCTGCGCATGCGTGAGCAACTCCCCCCCTGCACATGTACAAGCAACTCCCATGCGCGCACGGTGGTGGTGGTGGGATTTTCGCCCTCTCCAGGCTCTGGAGGCTTTCCTGAAGCCTGGAGAGGGCGACAATGGCCTCCCCCAGCCCTCTGGAAGGCCAAAAATCAGCTGGCTGGTGCGCACATGCACACCGGAGCTGAGGGCTGCCATGCCGGCAAATATGGCTCCACATGCCACCCGTAGGTTCGTCATCACAGGTCTAAACTCTTCTTAAAAACCTCCAGCGACGGAGCATTTACAGTTTTTGGAAGCAAGCTGTTCCACTGGTTAATTGTCCTCACAGTTAAGAAGTTTCTCCTTAATTCCAGGTTGCTTCTCTCTTTGGTTAGTTTCCATCCGTTGTTTCTTGACCAGCCCTCTGGTGCTTTGGAGAATAATTTGACCCCCTCTTCCTTGTGGCAGCCCCTCAAATACTGAAATACTGCTATCATGTCGCCCTTAGTTTTTCTTTTCTCTAGACTGGCCAAACCCAAATCCTGCAGCTGTTCCTCACATGTTTCCATCTCCAGGTTTTTGATCATCTCAGTTGCTCATGCACAGCTCCGGTGTGCATGTGCGCTCTACATGGGGCAGCCCTTGAAGAGCATTCGGAGACTTCAACTCGTCCAGAATGCAGCTGCGCGAGCGATTGTGGGTGCAGCTCGGTACACCCACGTTACACCTATCCTCCGCGAGCTGCACTGGCTACCGATCGGTCTCCGGATACGCTTCAAGGTGCTAGTCGTAACTTATAAAGCCCTTCATGGTATTGGATCTGGGTACTTGAGAGACCGCCTGCTGCCAATTACCTCCCAAAGACCCATTAGATCACACAGGGTTGGCCTCCTCTGGGTTCCGTCCACCAGCCAATGACATCTGGCTACTCCCCAGGGGAGGGCCTTCTCTGTGGCAGCTCCGGCCCTTTGGAACGAACTCCCCGCAGAGATCCGGACCTTCACCTCTCTCCAGGCCTTCCGAAAAGCCTTTAAAACCTGGCTGTGTCGGCAGGCCTGGGGTTGATGAGTTCCCTTCCCCCCTCTCGACCTGTGTGGTTGTGTGGCTGTTGGTTATTTTAAATGCTTGCATTGTACTTTTGTGTTCCCTTCCCCCTTGAGTTGTTCGCCGCCCTGAGTCCCTCTGGGAATAGGGCGGCATATAAATAAAACAAATCTCAATCTCAATCTCTGCTCTGAAATTTTTCCAAAGTCTCAACATCTTTTTTGTAACATGGTGACCAGAATTGGTTGCAATATCCCAGGTGTGGTCTTATGAGGGCTTTATAAACTAATATTTCACATGATCTTGATTCTATGCCCCTGTTTATACAACCCAGGATCATATTAGCTTTCTTGGCTGCTGCTGCAGCCTCCTAACTCATATTCGCTCGGTCCACTGTTAGAACCTGAAGGTCCACCTTAGGGACAGATGGTCAGGGAGGAACGGGCTTCCCTCGGCCACAGACTCAGGATTTTGCTGTCAAATTTCTTTCAAATTCATAAGCTGATGGTGTTTTTGAGTGGACATTAATCATGGCAAGATTACCAAGACATGGATGGAGTTGAGTGTTGTTCTATTATCTCTCTTTCCATCACATTCAAGTTTCCTTGGCTGTTGATACTTTTCAACCTTTACTTCTTTCTTTCCTCCCTTCCTTCCTTCTTTTTTTCCTTCCTTCTTTCCTTCTGTCTTTTCTTCTTTCTTTCCTTCTCCTTCCTTCCTTCTTTCTTTCCTTCTTTCCTTCCTCCTTTCCTTCTTTCCTTCCTTCCTTCTTTCCTTCCATCTTTCCATCCATCTTTCCTTCTCCTTCCTTCCGTCTTTCCTTCCTTCTTTCCTTCTCCTTCCTTCCTTCTTTCTTTCCTTCTTTCCTTCCTTCCTCCCTTCTTTCCTTCCTTCCGTCTTTCCTTCTCCTTCCTTCCTTCCTTCCTTTCTTTCTTTCTTTCCTTTCTTTCTTCTTTCCTTCCTTTCGTCTTTCCTTCTTTCTTTCCTTGAGCAGGGGGTTGGATTAGAAGACCTCCATGGTCCCCTCCAACTCCTATTCTATTCTATTCTATTCTATTCTATTCTATTCTATTCATGCCAAAATCTTTTCCCCACCTTAACATTTAAAAAGTTTATTTTCCACTAAATTGAACAGGCATGATTAAAACACATGTGCGCGTGTGCATGCTCGCGCACACAGGCACGCACGTGTGCACACACATTATTAGGGGAAGAGAATGAGGGAGGGAGGGAATGGGAGACAGAGAGTGGGAGAGAGGGAGGGAGCGGGAGTGGGAGAGGGAGAAGAAGAAGTGGGAGAGAGAGAGAAAGAGGGAGAGAGAGGGAAAGGGAGGGAGAGACACAGAGACAGAGAGAGAGAGAGTGGGAGAGGGAGAGTTTTCAGCATTGTATTATAAACAACCACATCATGTCATGCTGTACTTCAGCACCCAAGAGCTTCTCAGGGCAAGGAACACAGATGCTCCCAGGATCCTTTAGAACAGATAAGATGTTCTGTTCGTCTCTTCTCTTCTCTTCTCTCTCTCTCTCTCTCTCTCTCTCTCTCTCTCTCTCTCTCTCTCTCTCTCTTTCTCTCTCTCTCTCTCTCTCTCCAAAAAACAGAATTCTTCTCTCTTTTTTGTTTTGGAAAAGGGGCTCAGTCTGGAAACTGCAGGAAAACAACAACAACAACAACACATTTTGCACCCTGAGTATCCTATAAAACAATGCCTCTCCATCATCTTTCTTTTATCAAAGGAGAGAGAGAGCATCGTTAAAAACATTGGTCCAACTTACTCGGAGGCCTGCCTTTCAACGCTCACCCTAGCCGAAGAGCGTGCCGTAATTTGCATACATTTAAATGCTCATTTGCACATGTTCATTCAAGAGTTGTCGACCTCCCCATCGGGAGGGGTGCCGCCCTTTGACCTCTTCCAATCTGGAGCAAAGCGATTGCAGCCAAATACTAAGGGGGGGGGGTATTTTCCCTTCCGTCCCCATCGCCTCTCTTAGAAGCGGGTGCTGTAAACGGCGACACCGTTAATCGGTAGCCCACTGTGCTTTAAAGACATTTAATTTTTCATCCTTAAACAACTGAGCTGGCCTGGCGTCTCCCGTGGTCGACTCCCCCTTCCAGCCTTACTTTCTACAAGGATGGCAGGAAGCACGGGGATGAAAAAACGCAAATATGAACTTCCTCAGGCCGTGAAAGAAATACACGTGTGTATAATTTGTGGAAACTGCCTCTTGCAAACAGTCAGCATTGATTTTGTTTTAGGATCTTTTTTTTCCAGATTTTTATTTTTATTTTTTGTTCTCTTACTTACCATTTTAAGTATACATTCACATAATGGTTATTCTTCTTTACATTTATCATTCTTATACATTTATTATTCCATTTAATAGGTTATAATATACAGTTAGAGTTGCTTTGTTTACCATCCCTTGCTCCTTGTTGTAACACCACCTTATTTTCCCTTTCTTTTCTCCCTCCCTCCCTTCTCTACTTCCTTCCTCCTCTCCTTCCCATTCCTTCTTCCTTTACCTTTCTTCCTCTTCCTCTTCCCCTTCCTACCCTCTCTCCTTCTCTTTCTCTCCCTTCCATCCTCCTCTCCTTCCCCTTCCTTCTTCCCTTACCTTTCTTCCTCTTCCTCTTCCTACCTTCTCTCCTTCTCTTTTTCTCCCTTCCATCCTCCTCTCCTTCCCCTTCCTTCTTCCCTTAGCTTTCTTCCTCTTCCTCTTTCCCTTCCTACCCTCTCTCCTTCTCTTTTTCTCCCTTCCATCCTCCTCTCCTTCCCCTTCCTTCTTCCCTTACCTTTCTTCCTCTTCCTCTTCCCCTTCCTACCCTCTCTCCTTCTCTTTCTCTCCCTTCCATCCTCCTCTCCTTCCCCTTCCTTCCTCCCTTACCTTTCTTCCCCTTCCCCTTCCTACCCTCTCTCCTTCTCTTTCTCTCCCTTCCATCCTCTTCTCCTTCCCCTTCCTTCTTCCCTTACCTTTCTTCCTCTTCCTCTTCCCCTTCCTACCCTCTCTCCTTCTCTTTCTCTCCCTTCCATCCTCCTCTCCTTCCTTCCTTCTTCCCTTAGCTTTCTTCCCCTTCCTCTTCCCCTTCCTACCCTCTCTCCTTCTCTTTCTCTCCCTTCCATCCTCCTCTCCTTCCCCTTCCTTCTTCCCTTACCTTTCTTCCTCTTCCTCTTCCCCTTCCTACCCTCTCTCCTCTTTCTCTCCCTTCCATCCTCCTCTCCTTACCTCTTTCTTCTTTCCCCGTCTTCCTTTCATTCTTTCCTCCTCTCTCCCTTTCTTTTCTATTGTTGCAGGTGTCTCTTTCAGATCTCAGTTTATGTTTCCTTGGGAGGGTATTTCCGCAAACCCAAATATAACTTGATATCATTTATTATTCCCTTACCTCCACTAATCTATCCTAACTATATTTCCCTCCCCCTTTATATCTCGCTTTTGGATATATACTCATATATTTAATATTTTCTTTTCCGTTTTCTCCTTCTCCCCACCCTCTTTCCATTTAACAGTGCATCCTCTGGGTTCTATAACTTCCCCTTACTTTCTTTTCTAGTTTCCTTTCTCTAGCCTATCATAAAAATCTTCCCCATGTCTTGAAGTACTCAGATTCTTCTTTATTCTTTATTTTCAAGGATTTTGGAAAACTCGCCCGGGTGGCCTGAGCACCCCCTGTTCAAAAACAAAGAGCAAAAGGAGAACAATGGGAGGAGGGGGAAAAAATACCACCGAAGGATGGCTAATGATGAAATTTAACAGCTCCCGACCACACACCTGGGGTCTGCCCTGCGGAATGGAGGGAGGGCTGCCAGCCTTTCATCTTTTTATAACCTTGTCCTTGTCTGGACATTGAAGGTCCTTCTGCCACTAGCTGTGTAATCTATGGCTGTCCCTGGAAAGAGCTACCGAGCCCTGGCTCCACCTGTTTCTCCTAGGGAAGCCGTGCTGATTTTTTTTGCAGACGGTTCCGCTGTGGCAGCAGCTGAGAAAACATCCTTACGGAGGGGGAGCCGGTTTCGCAGATTTGCAAAACCGCGTCTGGTTTTGGTCGCCACGATATAAAAAACAACAACGATGCAGAGACTCCAAGGTTGGAAAAAAATGTTTTTCTGGATTCAGTTCCAAGTGGTGGGGAAAGACACTGGAAACATGGAGGCTGCTTGGAAAGATGGTTTAATGGTGGACAGGATCCCACGGCTTGAGCTCCTGAACAGAAAAGGGGGCTCACATGCTTCCAGATGTTGGGTGAAGAAGAAAAGAGAGTGCGATGCTGAAAGTCCCTGGTTTTATGCCCTCTCTGGGCTTTGAACTTGAGCTTGTGTTCCCATTGGTTATCAGACTCCCATGGAGCCATGCAGGGGCAACTCTCTAGGCTGTGTTTTGAGTCCAGGTTTGGCTGAGCATTGCTTCTTCCCAGTTGCCCTGTGGCGAGATGGGTAAAGGGCTAATACTATCATGCCTTAATCCCATCACCCTGGAGCTGAAGGGAGGAGATCTTTGTTATGTAGAATAGACTGCCTCAAGCCCCTTAATGGCTCATTGACAAAGATGGGGGCTATTAAGAGTGAATCTGCTTCCTGCCCAAAAATATGCTTCTCCATTTCTGATCCAGGGACATATAACATACTGCCTTTTCAATATTTCCCAGGATATTTCATTCCTCTAGGAGAGAGGTGGGTGCTAACTTCCTACAAGCCCAAGTCACCCCAAAGGGTTGTTGTTGCAGAGAAAATAGGAGGAAAGTGTGTTGGGTATGTTCTCCTCTTGGAATTATTTGTAAAAATAATAAAGGTGGGAGGGATAGATGGATGGGTGGATGGGTGGATGGATGGATGGATCGATGGATCGATGGATAATGTTGGGTTCAGTTCCAAGTGGGGAAAAAAGACACTGGAAACGTGGAGGCTGTTTGGAAAGATGGTTTTAATGATGGACAGGACCACATGGCTTGGTGGTCCTGGGGGGAAAAGGGGATCACATGCCCTGAAGATCTTGAAGAAAAAGGAAGAGATGCTGAGAGAGCCTGAGATTTATACCCTCTCTTGGGCCCCGCCTTAGAGCTTCCTGTCCCTGTCCAAGAAACGTATCCCATTGGCTGTCAGGCTCTCAGAGGGCGGGAGTCTTAGCTAACTTTGTAGGCTATCTGTTTCACAGGCTTGGGTGATGCAATCTCCCCAGGTGCCATGCGGTGAATAGAATAGAATAGAATGAGATAGGATAAGATAGAATAACAGAGTTGGACTTTGGAGGTCTTCTAATCCAACCCCCTGCTTAGGCAGGAAGCCTTATACCATCTCTGACAAATGGCTATCCAACATCTTCATAAAGACTTCCAGTGTTGGGGCATTCACAACTTCTGGAGGCAACTTCTGTTCCACTGGTTAATTGTTCTAACGGTCAGGAAATTTCTCCTCAGTTCTAAGTTGCTTCTCTCCTTGATTAGTTTCCACCCATTGCTTCTTGTTCTACCTTCAGGTGCCTTGGAGAATAGTTTGACTCCCTCTTCTTTGTGGCAATCCCTGAGATATTGGGAGACTGCTATCATGTCTCCCCTAGTCCTTCTTTTCATTAAACTAGACCTACCCAGTTCCTGCAACCGTTCTTCATATATTGTTTAGCCTTCAGTCCCCTCCTCATCTTTGTTGCTCTTCTCTTCACTCTTTCTAGAGTTTCAAGTTCCACCATGGATCCCTCATCACAAATGAACAAAGATTGTTTAATAAATACAATACAATAGCAGAGTTGGAAGGGACCTTGGAGGTCTTCTAATCCAACCCCCTGCCTAGGCAGGAAATCCTATACCGTTTCTGTTCCGGGGCACAGTTCCAGACAAATGGCTATCCAACATCTTCTTAAAGACTTCCAGTGTTGGGGCATTGACAACTTCTGGAGGCAACTTCTGTTCCACCAATTAATTGTTCTAATTGTCAGGAAATTTCTCCTCAGTTCTAAGTTGCTTCTCTCCATGATTAGTTTCCACCCATTGCTTCTTATTCTACCCTCAGGTGCCTTGGAGAATAGATTGATTCCCTCTTCTTTGTGGCAACCACTGAGATATTGGAAGACTGCCATCATGTCTCCCCTAGTCCTTCTTTACATTAAACTAAACACGCAACCATTCCTCATATGTTTTAGCCTCCAGTCCCCTCATCCTCTTTGTTGCTTTGTCTGGTCCAAGCAAAGGTTCGGGAGCTGAGGGCTGCCGTTCAGGCAAATATGGCTCCGTGTGCCACCTGTGACATGCGTGCCATAGGTTCGCCATAACGGATGTAGTCCACATGTAACGCTCACAATAGGGACTGACAACTCAGCCACTAAGTGAAGCAGTCGGTAAAGAGAAACAGTGACCGTCCTCGTGATCTTACTTCAGATTTCCTTGACTGTACAGGCCTGTGACAGACCTCACCCAATGTTTACCTGGTTCACGATGCAGGGAAAAACAAGGCGTGGCTTTGATCGCACGGCAGCGGCGGCTGCCATTTTGACTTTTTTGACCCCTTTCTTGCAGATGCCTCTGTCCAAGTTATCTACAGTTATTTCCAACACAGCTACAGGGGAGCCACGAGGGGGAAGGGATACGCGTGGGTGCTGGTTTGATGTACTGGAGCTGTGCTTGTTCTTAATTGAGGGTTAGCGTGATTTATTGAATTTATCCTGCTGAAATCAGCCATTCAGCTCTTTGGCCAAGACTAGCTGAGTCAGGGTCTTCTTCTCCCCCTCCCCACCTTTGCAGGCCACACGGCAAGCTGGTGAGCGTACTGTGAAGAAGGAAGCTGACCCCACTGGTAGGACTATACAGGTAGTCCTCGACTTATGACCGCAATGGAGCCTGAAATTTACGTTGGTAAGCGAGATGGTTGTTAATCAAGTTTTGCCCCACTTTACGACCTTTTTTTGCCCCTGTTCTTAAGTGAACCACTTAAATTCTGACACATGGCAACTGACTCATAACCAGAATAGTGGTATTCAGCCGGTTTGGACTGGTTTGCCCAAACTGGTAGAAATCGCAGGTGGGCCCACTCACCTGCCCCAGCTCTATGCCGTCCTATTTAGGCGCATATTTGAGGCCAGGTGCATGCACAGAAGGCGCGCACACGAGCAAAGCACATGCACGGAAGGACGGGCGCATGCGTGGAAGGGGGTGAAACGAGCAGGGGTCCACTCCCCACTCCGGGCAAGGATACTGCAAAATCCTTATTTTCTCTGCATTCCAGGGGAAGGATACTGCAAAATCCCCATTCCCTTCTCACTCCAGGGGAAGGATACTGCAAAATACACATTCCCTCCCCGTTCCAGGGGAAGGATACTGCAAAATACCCATTCATTCCCCACTCTAGGGGAAGGATACTGCAAAATACCCATTCCCTCCCCGTTCCAGGGGAAGGATACTGCAAAATACCCATTCGTTCCCCACTCCAGGGGAAGGATACTGCAAAATACCCATTCCCTCCCCGTTCCAGGGGAAGGATACTGCAAAATACCCATTCGTTCCCCACTCTAGGGGAAGGATACTGCAAAATACCCATTCCCTCCCCGTTCCAGGGGAAGGATACTGCAAAATACCCATTCCCTCCCCGTTCCAGGGGAAGGATACTGCAAAATACCCATTCCCTCCCCGTTCCAGGGGAAGGATACTGCAAAATACCCATTCCCTCCCCGTTCCAGGGGAAGGATACTGCAAAATACCCATTTCCTCCCCCATCAGCTGGGACGGGAGGCAGAGAATAAATGGGGGCGGGGCTAGTCAGAGGTGGTATTTGCCAGTTCTCCGAATTACTCAAAATTTCCGCTACTGATTTGCCAGAACTGGTCAGAACCTGCTGAATACCACCTCTGCATCCACGTTGATCCTGTATGTTACTGTACATCCACGTTGCTCAGGGAGAGTCAGAGTTGCCAGTTCCAATTACTGAAATTAAGTGAGGACTCCTTGCAAGTTCTCTCAATCTTTCCAAGAGGCCATTAAATTTATTAACTCCTAGTTAGAGATTCATTTGCCTTCGAGCCCTAGTCTCTACCCCCCTCCCTTCCAATCCTGGGAATAATGTTTATACTGTATAAATCAAAACAGGGCTTAAATGAAAAGGTGGCTGCTATCTCAAACATATTTCATGTTTCATCCATCGTATGATTCCATCGCTCTCATCCATCAGTTACTCATCCCGAGGGGTGGTTTGTTGCCTTTAGGAAATTAATTACCTGTAGTAAGACAACAATGCGGCAATACAACAATAGTAAGGCTAATAAATGATTGTGTAAAGTCCCCCCCCCCCCGGTTTTCCAATCTTTTGTTCTTCTTCCAAGCGAAGTACCGGAAGCCTTGAAGTCTCTGTGTGAGAGGTAGAGTGTGGAAGGGCTGTTTAAGTACAGGCAGTCCTCGACTTATGACAATTTGTGACCATTTGAAATAGACCATAACCTACTACTAGGTAAAGTAGAAGAATGTGGGTTGGACAGCATCACCACCAGATGGATTCGTAACTGGCTGACCAACCGCACTCAACGTGTAGTTCTCAATGGAACTGCATCTACATGGAGGGAAGTATGCAGTGGAGTACCCCAAGGCTCTGTTTTAGGCCCAGTACTCTTCAAAATCTTCATCAGTGATTTGGATGAGGAGATAAATGGGGAACTCATCAAATTTGCAGATGACACCAAGCTGCCAGGGATAGCCAACACTCCAGAAGATAGGCTAAAGATACAGAAGGATCTTGACAAACTTGAACATTGGGCACTAGCTAATAAAATGAAATTCAATGGTGAAAAAAGTAAGGTTATACATTTAGGCAAGAAAAACGAATTGCACAGGTACAGTATAGGTGGTACCTTGCTCAACAGTAGTAACTGTGAAAGGGATCTTGGAGTCCTAGTGGACAACCATTTAAATAGGAGCCAGCCGTGTGCAGAAGCTGCCAAAAAAGCCAACACAGTTCTAGGCTGCATCAACAGAGGGAGAGAATCAAGATCACATGAAGGGTTAATATCACTTTATAATGCCTTGGTAAGGCCACACTTGGAATACGGCATTCAGTTTTGGCCGCCATGATGTAGAAAAGATGTGGAGACTCTAGAAAGAGTGCAGAGAAAAGCAACAAAGAAGATTAGGGGACTGGAGGCTAAAACATATGAAGAATGTTGCAGGAACTGGGTATGTCTAGTTTAATGAAAAGAAGGACTAGGGGAGACATGATAGCAGTCTTCCAATATCTCAGGGGCTGCCACAAAGAAGAGGGAGTCAAACTATCCTCCAAAGCACCTGAGGGTAGAACAAGAAGCCATGGGTGGAAACTAATCAAGGAGAGAAGCAACTTAGAACTGAGGAGAAATTTCCTGACAGTGAGAACAATTAATCAGTGGAACAGAAGTTGCCTCCAGAAGTTGTGAATGCCCCAACACTGGAAGTCTTTAAGAAGATGTTGGATAGCCATTTGTCTGGAACGGTATAGGGTTTCCTGCCCAGGCAGGGGGTTGGACTAGAAGACCTCCAAGGTCCCTTCCATCTCTGCTATTGTATTGTATTGAAGTCACGGCAACTGATTCTTATTTATGACAGTTTCAGTGTCCCGGGGTCCTTTTGCAACCTTCGAACAAGCAGAGTCAATGGGAAAAGCAGGCCCACTTAAGAGCAACGTAACTAGCTTAACAACTGAAGCGATTCACTTAGCAATTGTGGCCAGAAAGGCCATAAAATGGGGCAAAATTCACTGAGCAAACGTTTCACTGAGCAACAGAAATTTTAGGCTCGCTTGTGGTCATCAGTCTACCTGTACTTTGACACTCACCAATGTTTTCAATTCTGTGGCCAACATCAACATTAAGCATTGTAGCATCACCAAGTTGCCCAAACATGAGATCTAGAAACTTTCTCTTCAAGTTGGATCTAACCGAAGAGGAGGCTCAGCAGAAGCATCTCACGGAGGACTACAAGCATCGGATTTCCAAGCAGAGGGAAAACCTGCGGGAGTGCAAGGCCAGGTACCAGGCGCCTAGAGGCTCACTGGACTGAGATGGTCAGCCAGTTCCAGGCCAGAGACCGAGGGCCTCTTCTCCACCAGCGGCACATCCCTCCAGCTCTCGCCCAAGCCCTGCACCAGGAGGCCGAAGCAGACCCCAAGTCAGAATTTCTGTCCCCCCTCCAACCCACACAAAAAGACCCCAAAGGGGGAGACTCTCTGCAGCAACACAAGTGTTCATTGCACATATCTGTCCCAGGGGCCGTAGTTTGAGGACCCTTGATTTAGTGCAATATAAAAAATGCAAATAATTTTTCTGCGGACCACCAAAGCTTTCTCGCCAATCACCAGTGGTCCACGGGCCACCAGTTGGTGACTGCTGACCTGGTTGACGGAGAAGCTCCACAGACATCCATCCCTGGAAGTGTTTAAGAAAGGGCCAGAGAGCCGTTTTTTAAATTGTTGTATCACTGTCCTGTTTGTCTTACTTTCTGTATGTGTTTTCCCCTTCCCCTGGTTTTTGTTCAGCCGCCCTGAGTCCCTTCGGGGAATAGGGCGGCTTACAAATCGAATAAATCGTGGCACGACAAAACCGCGGTCCACTAAAGCGCGCCCGATTAAAGCGTGTACCTGACGTCAGCAGCAGCGCGACAAATACGATCGCGGAGATTTTAAAAAGCGATTTTAAAGCAAGCCGATTCACGTAAAGGTAAGAGTTAGGTTTAGGGTTAGGGTTAGGGTTAGGTTAAGTGTTAGGGTTAGGTTTAGGGTTACGTTAAGCGTTAGGGTTAGGTTTAGGGTTAGGTTAAGGGTTAGCGTTAGGTTTAGCATTAGGTTAAGGGTTAGGTTTAGGGTTAGGTTTAGGGTTAGGTTTAGGGTTAGGGGGTTAGGGTAAGGTTTTCGCTTTAATTTTAAGTTTACCGCTCACAGCGTGATGTTTTCGTCACGCTGTGATGACGTCAGGTACGCGCTTTTGTCGAGCGCGCTTTAGTCTACCGCGGTTTTGTGGTGGAACCGAATAAATACCAAATACCAAATACCATTTGTCTGAAATAATACAGGGTCCCCTGCTTGAGCAGGGGGTTGGACTAGAAGACCTCCGAGGTCCCACCCAACTCTTGTCATTCTGGAAATGAAAGCCAGACTCCCTGTTTCAAGAGAGGGAGGTCCCATTGGTGGCTCTTTATTATTCCAATTGGCAGGCACTACTTTAAGCACCATAACTCACTGCCTTGAGGACGAAAGGTGGCGGTGGCTCTGGAAAAAGGCTCGTCAACCACCCCACGGGCCATGCCAGGCTGTGCCCCTTCTGCCATCTGCTAGCTAACTGGCTAATTTATCCACCTCCACCCATCCCTCTTTCCCCGAGTGAGTCTGAACGGGAAATTTATGGCGGCGAGAATCTGCTACAGGCCATCTCGAATAAAGTGCGGTTTCACCGCCCGTTTGTTTAATTGGTCACAGAAGAGAAGGAAAAGCAGGAACCACGGCAGAGGCTCACAAGGAGGGGTGGAGGGTGGAAGCAGAGCCTCCTTCACATTTAGGGTGAAAAAAATGTAGGGGAAAAAAAAATCTCCCTCCCTCCATCTTGTCCCATGGCCATTGCAATCGCCTGGCTAACCTTTTTGTTTCTCGCATGCCGAAAGCGCATGTGTGCCTACACCCATAATGCAATGCGTACTTTACACCCCCCTGTGTGCCTCACCCCTGCACATGAGGGCATGACCCCCCTGCACTCCCCCTCCCCCATGCATGTGCATATAACCCCCCCCCCCCCGTGGGCCTAGCAGGCCTCCCTGAAGCCTCCTGGGACCAAAATACGGGGCACGAGGGGAACACGAACACGATCTTGGCAACTGATTCATATTTATGACAGTTGCCGTATCCCAGTATCACACGAACCCCTCTTGCGACCTTCTGACAAGCAAAGTCAAGTGGGGGGAAGAAGCAAGATTCACTTAACCCTGGGTGTTCTGACTGAGGCTTCCCAAGAGCATGAAACTCCTTGTCCCGACAAAAAACCCTTTTCTTAATTTGCTGTGAATTCTGCACATTCACATCCAGCAAAGTCTTTCCAGGGAGGATTTACAGTCACAGACCTTATCTGGCTTGGAGAGCTGCCAGGCCGAGATCTGCAGAACTTGGCATGGAGTCTCGGAGAGTCCCGAACCAATTAAGCGAATGAATTGTCTCCTGCAAACTCCACTCCCTTCTCGCTCCTCTTTTATATCCTCTGGGAGGGGCCATTCATCGTCCACCTGTGGCTTTACTCCCAAGTCGACCCCTGTTCCTTAGCTTCTCCTGGCAACTCTGCACATGCACACACTGGGAAAAGGCTCCAGCTGTTCGTCTGCCTCAGTGATGTCTGGCTCTGAAGGGAGCTGATAACTGTCAGACGGCTCTGGCCCCCTCTCTGCCTCTGATGCAGAACCCTCATCAGAGGCTTCCCCAGACTCCAGGACTGGCCCAGGTTCCTCCCCAACCTCCTCACTCTCTGAATCTGCTGCCAGCTTTGCTGGTGGGCCACAACACCGGGTTACTAATTTAATGTCTGCAGTGCAGTGGTGGGTTCCTACCGGTTTGGATCGGTTCGGCCAAACCGGTAGTGGTTTGGCAGACTGGGGCACTGGAACCGGCAGCTACCCAGACCTGCCACGCCCCTGAAGCGCTTCTCCGGGCGGCGCCATAGGTGCCACCATCTTGGTTTTTTGCTTCTCAACATGTGCAGAACAATTTTTATTGTACTGTGCATGCACGCCCAGCACGTCTCAAGCGTACTCCCCCATGCGCCCAGCGCACCCACGAATGAACTGGCAGTAGTGACTGCCGGAACCCACCCTTGCTGCACTGATTCCCTTCACAACCGAGGCCAGATAAGTCATACTGATGAAAGAAATGTCCTTCTGGGTTCGGCTCCAAGTGGGGAAAAAGACACTGGAGACATGGAGGCTGCTTGGAAAGATGGTTTATTGGTGGACAGGGCCACATGGCCTGAGTCCTGAACAGAAAAGGTGATCACATGCTTCAATGTTGGTGGAGAAGAAGAGAAGGAAGGACTGAGATGCTGAGTCCCTGGTTTTATCCTCCTCTGGCTTTTGATCTTGAGCTTGTATTCTGATCGGTTGTCAGACTCCCATGGGGCCATGCAAGGGCAACTCTCTAGACTGTGCTTTGAATCCAGGTTTGATTGAGTTCTCAGATGCCATGTGGTCAGTTGGGGCCAATATTATCATGCTTTAATCCCATCCCCCTGTAGCTGAAGTGGAGAAGTCTTTATTATGTAAAGTGGCCTTCTTAATGGCCCATTGACAAAGTGGGGATGGGCAGGAAGCTACAGGCAGCTATTCTGTCTTTTAAAACATGTTTCTTCCTTTTCACATCCAGAGAAATATTCTGCCTTTGCAATATTTCCTAGGATATTTCATTTTTCTGGGAGAGGGCTGGGTGATAACTTCCTACAATACAATGGAGCAAAACTCACTTAAACAAATGTCTCGCTGAACAACAGAAATGTTGATCTCAATTGTGGTCGTAAGTAGGGGACTCCCTGCAGCTTCCTCTTTATTGATCAAATTGCCAACGGGCCCCATATGGACTCTCAGAAAGTTCGAAAAGATGGGTGATTGACAGCCAGACCTTTCTTCTGAAGAGTACCGCCCTGCCAAGCTATGCATTTTAGGAGGTTCGAGGGGGCGATGGGAAACAACTTCCTTCATTCGACTCGGAGCCCAAGTTCACTTTCATAATTTATATGGGCCATTCATCCATCCATCCAGCAAATAACATTTCACTCAGCTCTTATGCTTGCCTTGCATTGAGCCTTGGATATTATTATTATTATTTTTTACACACCTCGGCAAAAGGTGCCCTTTGCAGCTGGTTTTTCTCCCTGGAAGCCTCAGCCTTCCGAATCCAATCAGAATTGTTCTCCCCCCCCCACCTTCCCCCTGGGCATGGCTAGTCTAGAGAGGAGAAGGACCAGGGGAGACAGGATAGCAGACTTCCAACATTTGAGGGGCTGCCACAGAGAGGATGGAGTCAAGCTGTTTCCCAAAGCACCCGAAGGCCAGAGAAGGAATAACGGATGGGAAATGATCAAGGAGAGATTCAACCTAGAAATAAGGAGGAATTTTCTGAACAATCCACCAATGGAATAGAAGTTGCCTTCGGAAGTTGTGGGAGCTTCATCACTGGAAGCTTTCAAGAAGCGATTGGATTGCCATGTGTCTGAAATGGTTTGGGGTCTTTTGGTTGAGCAAGGGATTGGATGACACTAGATAATACCGACAACTTCTGGAGACAAGTTGTTCCACTAATTAATTGTTCTAAGGTTGGACCAGTATAATTCGTGGAGCCTTCGGTCTTGTGCAGGCTCTTCCTTGTAACAATGATGTACCTAAAGTTACAAGATGAATTGAAGGGATCCATAATACAGCTTGTAAGAGAGCCAAATACAAATTAACTGTGCTAGCAAGGAGCTAGGGGTTAAATCAACCATCCACTTAAGCAAGTTTGCTTGGTGAGTTGACTTGGTCTAATAGAGAGAAGAACTAGGGATGATATCATAGCGGTCTTCCAATACTTCAGGAATTACCATAGAGAAGAGGGGGTCAATCTACTCTCCAAAGCACCTGAAGGCAGGACAAGAAGCAATGGATGGAAACTAATCAAGGAGAGAAGCAACCTAGAACTAAGGAGAAATACCCTGACAGTGAGGACAATTAATCGGTGCAACGGCTTGCCTCCTGAAGGTTCTTCAGGAGATATTTGGACTTCCAAATAATATGAGGAGCATCCGGCGACTTCAGCTAGTGCAGAATGCAGCCGCGCGAGTGATTGCGGGTGCACCCCGATTCACCCGCATAACACCTATCCTCCGCGAGCTGCGCTGGCTACCTGTTGATCTCCGGATGCGCTTCAAGGTGCTATTAATCACCCATAAAGCCCTACATGGCAGTGGATCTGGATACTTGAGAGACCGCCTTCTGCCAATTACATCCCTACGACCGATAAGATCTCATAGATTAGGCCTCCTCCGTATTCCATCGGCCAGCCAGTGTCGGCTGGCAACTACAAGGAGGAGGGCCTTCTCAGCAGTAGCCCCGACCCTTTGGAACGAGCTCCCCGTGGAGATTCGTACCCTCTCCACCGTCCAGGCCTTCCGCATAGCCTTGAAGAACTGGCTCGCCCGTCAGGCCTGGGGATAGGATAGTTACCCGCCCGAATGATGAGTGTTTGTTGTTTGCTATTTTATTACATGTTTTGTCCTACTGTCTGTATTCCCCTTTCCCAGTTTTTGTGTGAGCCGCCCTGAGTCCCCTCAGGGAAAAGGGCGGCCTACAAATTCTAATAAAATTCTAAATTCTAAATTCTAAATTCCTTGTTTTTTTTGAAGATATTTCGCTTCTCGTCTAAGAAGCTTCTTCAGCTCCGACTGGATACTGAGTGTTCTGAATTGAATGTATATAGTTGTGTTAAAGGTAAAGGTTCTCCTTGCACATACTGTATGTGCTAGTCGTTCCCAACTCTAGGGAGCGTTGCTCATCTCCATTTCGAAGCCGAAGAGCCAATACTGTCCGAAGACGTCTCCGTGGTCATGTGGCCGGCATGACTCAACGCCGAAGGCGCACGGAACGCTGTTCCCTTCCCACCAAAGGTGGTTCCTATTTTTCTACTTGCATTTTTTTACCTGCTTTCAAACTGCTAGGCTGGCAGAAGCTGGGACAAGGAACGGGAGCTCACTCCGTTATGTAGCGCTAGGGATTCGAACCGCCGAACTGCCGACCTTTCTGACCGACAAGCTTAGCGTCTTAGCCACTGAGCCACCTATGTGTCCCTAACACATAGTTGTGTTGAGCCCTGCTAAAGTGAAACTAACCTTTAGATGACCCTCGCTGTTAGCTCCCACTGTTTTGGAGGGGAAATTGGAACATTCATATTTGGGCGGTTTTTTCAAGCACTATGATTGGTTAAGGCCCTGTGGGCCCAGAGTATAAATTACAGGCATTTGCCTGCTGTTCCTCAGTTCCAGTTTTGATGCTGTTGTAGCTATGCTGGTCTCAGTGACGAGCCGTGAGGTTTATGGCTGGTGAGGCAGCAATTTTTTTAGACTTGTGGACTTCAACTCCCAGAATTCCACAGCCAGGCATGCTCAGTTCCAATTTAAAGCGACAGCATTTGTTTTTCTCCTTTGCTAAATAAGTTTCCTTCTTTCTTTTTCTTTTTCTTCTCCATTCTCCTCCTTCCTCCCTCTTTCCCCCCTCTCTCAAACACACACACACAAAGTTGCACCAGGAGGATGAAGTTTGAATTCCTCCCCCTCCCTCCGACCCACACGTAGCTTTTCCAGCTGTTTCAGAGAGGATTTCAACTCTGCTCTTGCCTGCCATCATGAAAAGAAAAAAAAATGAAAAGGAAAAAGGCAAGAGCTGAGATCAGGCTGAGCTAGTTGCTCCCAGAGTCACCGTGGATGACTCTGCTTAACTGTTTAAAAAAGCCTCTAAAAAAGCACCCTCTACAGGAGGAGGCAGGAGAACGACGTGCCTCATCTACGTCAGGAATTTTTCGGCTTTTAACCCTTGCTTAACTCTGCTCGAGTGATCATAAAAAGTCAGACTAGATGAGGCACGACTCTGGCAGCAACTAGCTCAGCCTGACCTCAACTCTTGCCTTTTTCCTTTTACATTTTTTTTTCTTTTCATGATGACAGTGGTGAGGCTCTGCCTCCCCTGCCTGCAAGTCCCTGGCTGGTCTGGTTTTTGCCTACTGAAGCCCACTACACAATAGTGAGCGTTACTGGAGATTTCCAAGAAGAGAGACTGGACAGCCCTTTATCTGGAACGGTTGAGGGCCTCCTGCTTCAGCAGGGGATTGGACTAGAAGGCCTCCCAGGCTTCCCTTGCAACTCTGTTATTCTGTATTCTGTAAATGACTCTCTCAGAAGATCTAGAGATTCAGAGATTTAAGGTTCATGTGTTGGAAAGAAGTGTCCTTCTGGGTTCAGTTCCAAGTGGGGGGAAAGACACTGGAAACATGGAGGCTGCTTGGAAAGATGGTTTAATGGTGGACAGGATCACATGGCTTGAGCTCCTGAACAGGAAAAGGGGAATCACATGCTTCTAGATGTTGGATGAAGAAGAAAAGAGAGCGAGATGCTGAAACTCCCTGGTTTTATGCCCTCTCTGGCCTTTGATCTTGAGCTTGTGTTCCGATTGGTTGTCAGACTCCCATGGGGCCATGCAGGGACAACTCTCTAGGCCAGTGTTTCTCAACCTTGGCGACTTTAAGTCCTGTGGACTTCAACTCCCAGAATCCCCCAGCCAGCAGAGCTGGCTGGGGGAATTCTGGGAGTTGAAGTCCACGGGACTTAAAGTCGCCAAGGTTGAGAAACACTGCTCTAGGCTGTGCTTTGACTCCAGGTTTGGCTGAGCATTGCTTCTTCCCAGGTGCCCTGTGGTGAGATGAGTAAAGGGCTAATACCATCATGCCTTAATGCCATCGCCCTGGAGCTGAATGGGGGATATCTTTGTTATGTAGAATAGACTGCCTTTTAATGGCCCATTGACAAAGGTGGTGCCTATTAAGAGTGAGTCTGTTTCCAACCTAAAAACATGTTTCTCCATTTCTGATCCAGGGAAACATAATATTCTGCCTTTTCAATATTTCCCAGGATACTTTATTTTCCTAGGAAAGGGGGTGGGTTTTAACTTCCTACACATGGAACCGACTGGTCTAACAGTTGGCACTTATTTGATAGGCTGCGACGAGGAAGAGTGGGTCAAATTATTCTCCAAAGCACCGGAGGGCGGGACAAGAAGCAATGGTTGGAAACTAACCAAGGAGAGACGCAACCTGGAATTAAGGAGAAACTTCCTAACAGTGAAGACAATTAACCAGTGGTACAGCTTGCCTTCAGAAGTAGTGGTGGGTGCTCCATCACTGGGAATTTTTAAGAAGCGACTGGGCAGACGCTTGTCTGAAGTGGTATAGGGTCTCCTGCTTGAGTAGAGGGCTGGACTAGAAGACCTCCAAGGTCCCTTCCAGCTCTATTCTATTCTAAATTCTATTCTAAGCCTCGCATGCTCTCTGATGGGCTCCGTTAATGCAAACAAAAATTTAACCCAGTTATTTAAGAGATCGGGGAGCCCGTAAAGCCTTCTCCTGCCTCTAATATTTACAGTCCAGGTGGATCCTATCCCCAGGAATGGATGAAATAGAACCCTCTGCGTCCGTTCTCGGGTGTATATATCCGCCGTTGTACTTTGCCCATCTAATGCGGTGTAATGATGGAGGTGAAAGAGACTTCTCGTGCCCAAGGATCTCCTAAACAGTGATTTGTGCACATGGAGAATATTATGGCTCTCTCAGGACTTTCCTTGATACTCATTAAGTTTCTTCGTTGAAGCATATTTCAAGGGTTTTAGGCGCGGGAGCGATAAGACTCATTTAAACTGACTTACAGCCCTCGGCTGCGTCAAGCTGCCTTCGTTTTGTTAGTCTCTGAGAATTGTGGAGGTGGAAGGGAAAAAAAAGTGTGCAAATCAGTGGCTTGTTTTCATGAGGACGTAGAGCAGGATGGGCCTGGTTTTGTCAACCTTGGCGATTTGAAGCCTTGTGGACTTCAACGCCCAGAATTCCCCAGCCCAGTGGGCTGGGGAATTCTGGGGGTTGAAGTCCACAAGGCTTCAAATCGCCAAGGTTGAGAAAAAGTGGTTATTGGTCTGATTCTTGGTTAAAAAGCTGCAGGTGAACATGTTATACAGTGGTGCCAGTGGTGGGTTTCAAAGTTTTTCAGAACCTCTTCTGTAGGTGTGGCCTGCTTTGTGGGAGTGGCTTGCCGGCCATGTGAGTGGGTGGGCGTGGCCAACTTGTAAAATGTGGGAAAATTCACTTAATAACTCTCTTGCTTAGCAACCAAAATGTTGGCTCAGGAACTCTGGCATTGAAGTGTGCAAGTCTTAAAGCTGTCAAGTTACAAGACCCTTGCACCCCTAACCCTTTAGAAAAAAAACCCCAGGGGTGTTCAAACTTGACAGCTTTAAGACTTGTGGACTTCAACTCCCAGAATTCCTCCTTCAGTCATGTTGGCTCAGGAACTCTGGCATTGAAGCACACAAGTCTTAAAACTGTCAAGTTACAAGACCCTTGCACCCCTAACCCTTTAGAAAAAAAAACCAGGGGTGTTCAAATTTGACAGCTTTAAGACTTGTGGACTTCAACTCCCAGAATTCCTCCTCTCGCTCTTCATCTTGATGATGTGCGGACGGGCGGGGGAAGGAAGCTGGAACCGGTTCTAAACGGCACTGTAGATTTGTGGAACCTCTTCTATAGAGGAGATTAGAACTGGCAGGAACCCACCCCTGCTCTGGAGCTTGGGGAGGGTGAAAAACGGGCCTACCGGGCCCACTGGGCAAACGGGCCATTCCCAGCCTCCAGAGGGAACTTTGGGGGGACTGGGGAGGCTGTTTTCACCCTCCCCAGGCTCCAAGAAAGCTTTGTGCGCAGCTTTGTGTGTGTGTGTGTGTCACACACACGTGCAGGGGGCACGGCATGGGGGCATTAAATTATGGGGTGGACACTCGACTGAGCGCAATAGTGTGCATGTGTGCTTTTGGCATCTGAGGCAAAAAAGGTTCACCATCACTGACCTGACCTAGGATCTCCTGCTTGAGCAGCGGACTAGACTAGAAGACCTCCAAGGTCCCTTCCAGCTCAGTCTATTCTATACTCTTTAATTGGTGTAGGAGGCACAATGAGCACCAAAACAACGATTACCAAATATTTTTTTTCTAAAAGGAATAATGTAAATAAAGTTAATGCGTTCCTGAACCAAAGACGATCCTCAGTTTTAAGGTACTAGGTAAAAAGATAGGGTTATATATCATGACTTTACAGGAGAAATAAACCTAAACATTAATATGTACAATGCAATGCAATGCAATACAATACAATACAATACAATACAATACAATACAATACAATACAATACCAGAGTTGGAAGGGACCTTGGAGGTCTTCTAGTCCAACCCCCTGCCTAGGCAGGAAACCCTACACCACTTTACACAAATGGCTATCCAGCATCTTCTTAAAGACTTCCAGTGTTGGGGCATTCACAACTTCTGGAGGCAACTTCTGTTCCACTGATTCATTGTTCTCACTGTCAGGAAATTTCTCCTCAGTTCTAAGTTGCTTCTCTCCTTGATTAGTTTCCACCCATTGCTTCTTGTTTTACCCTTAGGTGCTTTGGGGAATAGTTTGACTCCCTCTTCTTTGTGGCAACCCCTGAGATATTGGAAGACTGCTATCATGTCTCCCCTAGTCCTTCTTTCTCTTAAACTAGACCTACCCAGTTCCTGCAACCGTTCTTCCTATGTTTTAGCCTCCAGTCCCCTAATCCTCTTTGTTGCTCTTCTCTGTACTCTTTCTAGAGTCTCCACATCTTTTCTACATCGTGGCGGCCAAAACTGAATGCCGTATTCCAAGTGTGGCCTTATATACTTAGATTAAATAAAATAAAAACTGTAGTGATGAAAAAAAGGTGCAAAAATAACATAAACTAACAGAAGCTGTGGATATGCACAGGGCAAGAGCCTACAGTATGACTAATGTGTCACCCTTTGTTATGGCTGGAATGGGTAGTCAGTCACAAGGCGACTGGCACCAACAAGCTTTGGCTTCCACATTGAGTACCAAACAAAGACAAGTACGGGGGCAAAATGTTCTCATCAAAATGAGTTGAGTACCTAATTTGATGAGTTTCAAAGCAGTTGAGTAACAATGGACCACTGTAGAAGAGAATATTTATAGCTCAGAGTTGAACTGTGGGAGTCTCTGAGCTTGATTGTTTTCTTGCAGAAGTTTCATTACCAAACTAGGTAACATCATCAGTGTAGCGGGTTGGTAGTGAAATGTCTGCAAGAAAACAATCAAGCTCAGCGACCAGCAAGAATCCCACAGGCTATTGTTCATGGCTAAGTCCTCAACATGCTAGACAGTTCCTGGAAGCCTGGCACTCAAGACAAATCAGCCTATCAGCGGGCACATATAGATAAACAACGTTTACACGTCATTCAAAAGAGACAGTCAGAAAGCTAAAAGGGAAACAAAATGACTAAAACAGCTCCTTGCCAGCAATCAACATCAAGATGAGCAGAGATTAATATCAAGATTAAGACTAGATGAACAATTAAGCAGGGAACCATACCCCAATCAAGGAACTATCAACTCAGTCAAAAATTAAACAGTAAACAACAACCTAATCAAAGAACCACCAAGAGCCCTTTCCCCAACACTGACAGGACAAGCCACTGGTATGTAGAATGAGAGCAAACCCTACTTTCTTCTAGCCGTGATGATGTTACCTGGTTTGGTAATGAAATGTCCGCGAGAAAACAAGCAAGCCCAGGGTACCAAAATTCAGTGATACAAACTTTAAATGACTAATGCAATCACTTGGTTTTAAATTGATCTGCTTTTAAACCTGTCACGTGGACACAAACCAGCAATGGAAACCATATAACATAGGATTAGTAAGGTTGCAAGGAGCCCTAGAGGTCTTCTAGTCCAACCCCCCGTTGAAGCAGGAAGCCCTAAACCATTCCCAATAAAGGGCTGTCCAACGTCTTTTTGAAAATCTCTAGTAATGGAGCGCTCATAACTTCTGGAGGAAAAGTTGTTCCGCTGATCAATTATTCTAACTGTCAGGAAATTTCTCCGGAGTTACTAGGTTGCTTCTCTCCTTGATTAGTTTCCATCCATTGCTTCTCGTCCTGCCTTCAGGGGCTTTGGAGAATAGGTTGACCCTCTCTTCTCTGTGGCAGCCCCTCAAGTATTAGAAGATATCGAGAACAAGAGGATGAGCAATATTATAAAGTATGGGACTTGTTTTACCAATGGTTAGATAAAAAATCTGGGAATGAAACTGTTTACTTATGTTGTAATAGTTTTTTGTTTTTTTCTTTTCTTGTTATGATATAGAGTACTACTTATATGATATATAAAGGACAATAATGATTTTAATGTATAAGAGTGGGATGATTTGAATACTTTGGTATAATTGTATGTAGTGACCATTTTATATTAGAAAGATTTTTGTATATTAAACGGATCAATGATGATGTAAGGAACAATTGATATATACATGAATTGAAATACTTAACCACTATATGGATTAATAATTAATAATGGGAAACTATTCTTGGAATTCTGGATGATTGGTGACATTATGGTCAATTGAAAATATGAATATATATTATAAATTAATGGGAATTCTTTGTTCTAATCTTCATTTTTTCTCCTTAGAGATAGGTGATACTATAATACTTTAAAGACTCATTGTTATTTGATAGATAATTATGAATCTAAAGAAATAAGGATTGTTACAAATGGAAGAATATTAATGGTTAATTTGAACACATAATGCTCAATGACAGCGAAATATTCAGTTATGTTTAATGTAAACCAGTGATGTTAATCCTAAGCTTAAGAATTGATGCACAAAAACTTGTAACCAAATGACATCCTTGATGAAATGGAGGGAAGTTGTTCTTTTTTTCTTCTCTTGCTTTGTTCTGTATGTGTTGTTTTGTTTAAAATATATATATAAAAAGTATTAGAAGATATCACTCCTAGTTCTTCTCTTTATTAGACCAAGTACAGTGGTGGGCTGCAGCAAGTTTAGACTGGTTCGGGAACACCGGTAGTTTCGGTGAGCAGTTGGCCTCTCCCACCTTCCCCTGTCCTGTCCGGTTCCACCACAAATCCGTGAAGCCCTTATCCGCGGAGACATAAGCGCGAAGACTAATTCGCGCCGTTCTAAGCACTAAGGAAAAACGCGACCCTACCGCGATGACATAATCGCGGAGGGCAAATTTGCGCATTCCCAAGCACTCAGTACCCTAAACCTAACCCTAAACCTAACCCTAAACCTAACCCTAAACTTAATGCTAAACCTAACGCTAAACCTAACGCTAAACCTAACGCTAAACCTAAACCTAACCCTAAACCTAACCCTAAACCTAAACCTAACCCTAAACCTAACCCTAAAACAAACCCTAAAACAAACCCCTAAACCTAATCCTAACCCTTACCTTAATTGAAGTCGGCTTTCTGCCGCGGCGCCGTTTTAAAGCGCCCTTCTGTTGCCGCGCTGTTGTTGCGGCGGTGATGACGCGCAGTGATGACGTCGCGGCTTTAGCGCCGCGATTTTATCACCGCGATTTTGACGAGCGCGGTTTTGTCATGCCACGGTCCTGTCCTATATTTCTGTGTTTTTCAGTTCAGCTGATTTGTGCACAGTGCATTGCCCGTTTACTCACCGGCACTACAGTGGAAGGTAAGTTATAGAGCTTTAAAAGGGTGTTTTTTGAATGCTGTGTGCTCACCGAACCGGTTGTTAAACCGGTTGCAGCCCACCACTGACCAAGTCAACTCACTAAGCAAACTTGCTTAAATGGCTGGTTGCTTTAACCCCTGGCTCCTTACCAGCACAATTAACTTGTATTTGGCTCTCTTACAGGCTGCCATAAAGGGACGCGGTGGCTCAGTGGCTAAGATGCTGAGTTTGTTGATCAGAAAGGTCGGCAGTTCGGCGGTTCGAATCCCTTGTGCTGCATAACGGAGTGAGCGCCTGTTCCTTGTCCCAGCTTCTGCCAGCCTAGCAGTTCGAAAGCAGGTAAAAATGCAAGTAGAAAAAATAGGAACCACCTTTGGTGGGAAGGGAACAGCATTCTGTGGGCCTTTGGCGTTTAGTCATGTGGCCCCATGACCACAGAGACATCTTCGGACAGTGCTGGTTCTTCAGCTTTGAAATGGAGATGAGCATTGTCCCCTAGAGTCGGGAACGACTAGCACATATGTGCGAGGGGAACCTTTATCTTACAAGCCGTCGTAAGAGTCCCTTCTCCATGCTGTAACTTTAGGCCCAGCTTTGTTATCCTTCCCCAATGATTTGCTCAAGATTACTTTTGAAGAAGCTGATTTATAATGCAAGTGGATTCCCATCTTCGAAAGAACAAAGGAGGGCGTAAGCCTGGGAGAACTTGTTCTGAACAGAGACGATAAAATAGCATGAAATAATAATAAAAAAACAAAACAAAAACAGTGGTTCCCACCCGTGGCAATCGGCAATTAATGATCCAAAAGACATTTTCCCCGAGTATGAAGAATTCAGAGAATCCACCAAGGATGCAGAGTTCCCCTTGAAGGGAATTATTCACCACCTTATACATATCCAGAAAGTGTCACCAATCACCCTGTTTATCTGGGAAACAAACGGCTGTTTCCCTGCTCCGACATTTCTCTCTCGTCTGACAGCATGATTCTTCTTTTATTTTTCCCCAGCTGAAAAACTCTGAAGGGAAGCGAAGAGCCTCTCAAGGAAGACAAACCGTAAGGAATGATCTTCAGCCAGTGTGCTGTAGGAAGTCAGCACCCTCTCCTAGGAAAGTGAAATGCTTTAGGAAATATTAAAAGGGGCAGAATATTTCCCCTAAAAAGGGAGGCGGAAACTCATCCTACCCCACCTTTGTCAATGGGCCATTAAGGCGTGAGCCAGTCTATCAGAGGTGGATTCCTACCAGTTCGCACCAGTTCGGTAGAACCGGTTCGTCAAATTTACCGAACCAGTTAGAAGAGGTTCCACCAGAAAGCAGGCCACACCTACAGAAGAGGTTCCAAAATTTTTTGAAACCCACCACTGACACACACACACACAGACTCACACACAGACTCACACAGAGAGAGAAAGGGAAAGAGAGAGAAAGGAAGGAAGGAAGAAAGAAAAAAAGAAAAAAGAAAGAAAAAGTGAGAGAGATGAAAGAAAAAAAGGAAAAAGGGACAGAGAGACAAAAGGAAGGAAAGGGAGAGAGAAAGAGAGAGAGAGAGAGAGAGAGAGAGAGAACGAGAACACATGGCCGGCAAGCCACTCCCACCAGGTCACATGGCCGGCAAGCCACTGCCACAAAGGAGGCCACACCCACAGAGTAGGTTCAAAATTTTTTTGAAACCCACCACTGCAGTCTATTCTACATAACAAAGACCCACCTCCTTCAGGCAGAGCCATAATAGGAATCCCAAAGCCCTTTCATGACATCATCACCCAGCAAGAGTCAACCAAGCTTGGGACTCAGGGCAGCCTACAGAGTTGCCCCTGCATGGCCCCATGGGAGCCTGACAACCAATCAGAATGCAAGCTCAAATTCAAAAGCCCAGAGAGGGTATATAAAACCCAGGCACTCTCAGCATCTCTTCCCTTTTTTGCTTCTTTACCCAACATCTTTAAGGCCTGTGATCCTGTTCACCATTAAAACCACCTTTCCAAGCAGCCACCATGTTTCCAGTGTCTCTCCCCTCACCCACCACCACTTGGAACTGAGCCCAGAAGGACATTTCTTCCAACATTGCCTTGGCTCGAGGACATCGCTGGGATTTTGCAGCCGGAGGCCAACGCCAGGAAACGGAGCCAGGAAATTATTATTTGGAGCGGAAGTTCTTTGGACCCTTTCTTTCCAAAAGTGCATGGCTGTAAAAAAAAATAAATTAAAAAAAAAACCCAGCCAGACAGGGTCTAGTGACTAGAATCGTATAGAAGAGAACATTTGTAGTTTAGGGTTGAATGGTGAGGTCGTTGGGGTTTTCTGAGCTTGGTGGTTTTCTTGCAGAAAACCAATTATGCAGCTAGGAAACATCATCAGTGCTAGAAGGGAGTGAGGTTTGCAGAATGGAGGAAGAGGAAGAGGAGAAGAAGGAGGAGAAGAAGAAGAAGAAGAGGAGGAGGAGGATGACGATTGTGGGATCCTTGATATTCTCTTGGTGGTTTTCTTGTAGACATTTTATTACCCAACTAGGTAACATCATCAGTGCTAGAAGGGAGTGAGGTTTGCAGAATGGAGGAGGAGGAGGAGGTGGTGGTGGTGGAGGAGGAGGAGAAGAAGAAAGAAGACAAAGAAGAGGAGGAGGAGGAGGAGGAGAAAGAAGAAGAAGAAGAGGAGGAGGAAGAGGTGGTGGTGGTGGAGGAGGAGGAGAAGAAGAAAGAAGACAAAGAAGAGGAGGAGGAGGAGGAGGAGGAGAAAGAAGAAGAAGAAGAGGAGGAGGAAGAGGTGGTGGTGGTGGAGGAGGAGGAGAAGAAAGAAGACGAAGAAGAGGAGGGAGGAGGAAGAGGAGCTGGTAGAGGAGGATGGGGTAGGAGAAGGAGGAGGAGGAGAAGGAGGATGATTGTGGGATCCTTGATACTCTGATCGGTGGTTTTCTTGAAGATATTTTATTACCCAACTAGGTAACATCATCAGTGCTAGAAGGGAGTGGGGTTTGAAGAATGGAGGAGGAGGAGGAGGTGGTGATGGTGGAGGAGGAAGAGGAGAAGAAGAAAGAAGACGAAGAAGAGAAGGAGGAGGAGAAGAAAGAAGACGAAGAAGAGGAGGGAGGAGGAAGAGGAGCTGGTAGAGGAGGATGGGGTAGGAGGAGAAGGAGGAGGAGAAGGAGGATGATTGTGGGATCCTTGATACTCTCTGATCTTGGTGGTTTTCTTGTAGACATTTTATTACCCAACTAGATAACATCATCAGTGCTAGAAGGGAGTGGGATTTGAAGAATGAAGGAGGAGGAGGAGGTGGTGGTGGTGGAGGAGGAGGAGGAGAAGAAGAAGAAAGAAGATGAAGAAGAGGAGGAGGAGGAGAAAGAAGAAGAAAAAGAAGAGGAGGAGGAGAAAGAAGAAGAAGAAGAGGAGGAGGTGGTGGTGAAGGAAGAGAAAAAAGAAGACGAAGAAAAGGAGGGAGGAGGAGGAGCTGGTAGAGGAGGAGCGGGGAGGTGGAGAAGGATGACGATTTTGGGATTCTTGATACTCTCTGACTTTGGTGGTTTTCTTGTAGACATTTTATTACCCAACTAGGTAACATCATCAGTGCTAGAAGGGAGTGGGATTTGAAGAATGGATGATGATGATGATGATGATGATGATGATGATCTGGGCTGTTACATTGGAATGAATGCAAAATGGCAGCCAAGGATGGCTGAGAATGGATTCTCTGATGCTGTCTAATGGCCATTTAGATCTTTGCAGCTCAAGAGGGTAAATCTATTCTGAACGTTGCAGTAGATGAGTGTCTGCAGCACTGGAAGAAAGTGACTTACGACTGGTCCTCACAGTTATGACTGTTGCAGCAGCCATATGGCCACATGTTCAAAATTCAGGCACTTGGCAACTGGCCTGTATTTATGACAATTTCAGTGTTCTTGGAACATGTGATCATCATTTTCAACATTCCAGATGGCTTCTAACAAATACAGTCAGTGTGTGTGTGTGTGTATGTGTGTTTCTGATTTGCTTAATGACCACACGATCCACTCAGCAACTGCAATGATTCACTTAACAACCATGGCAAAACAAGTTCATAAAATCAGGTGGGATTCCCCCAACAACCACCTTGCTTCAAAAAGAAAAAAGAAATCCTGGTTCCAATGTGCGGCCATTTGAGGACTAGCTGTGGCCTGTAATTTGAGGACCGATTGTGGCCGCACTTTGAGGATTCACCTGCAGCGTTTTTGATGCCATGGTGGCCATTTTGTCAATGGCTACTTCAGACCCCACAAACTGCTTTTGTCCAGTGAGGATCTGCATGAATTAATGGGGAAACTGTCTTCCCTCCTTTACAGAGCAGCAGAGATTTTAGGGAGACGGTGGCAGGGAGGGCAAAAACGGAGAGAAAAAAGAGAGAGAGAGAGAGAAATGGAGAAAAGAAGAGAGTGTGGCAGCCATTTGCTAAGCGCTCCATTAAGAAAACTCCCTTCTTTCCCCCTTTCCCCGGATTCTTGGAAGGGGAAAAGAGCTCCCGTAGCCCTGTGTGGTTGACATATGAAGGTAATGAGTCTTGACATATGAAGATGCCGCCAAACCAAAAGCTACATCCTATTTAGCTTTTAATTTGGATGTTCATAGCGTGGGCTCCTAAGCCCTCCCCTCTTTCATCAGGCCATTTAAAATGGTTCTGACTGATAGGAAATGACCTGAGCTGGAACTGCATTACTTATGAACTTGACTCGAATAGCATCTCTTCCCCTTAAGCGGACGCTTCCGGGAATTCAACCAGGCATTCGGAGATGAAAAACACGTTTGCCAGCAGCCCTATGGAAGAGAGAGAGAGAAGGAAAAAAAATATATCTTCATTTCTACTTGGGCTGGAAGGGGGAAAACAGAGACTCCAATGAATGAAGGTGCACCTGAGGTTAAAATAGACTTCCGATGGGACAACTGGGCATGGCTGGTCTAGTGAAGAGAAGGACCAGGAGAGACAGGATATCAGTCTTTCAATATTTGAGGGGCTGCCACAGAGAGGAGGGGGTCAAGCTATTTTCCAAGGCACCTGAAGGCTAAAGAAGGAATAATGGATGGAAACTGAACCAGGAGAGATTCAACCTAGAAAGAATGAGGATCTTTCTGAGAGTGAGAACAATCAACCAACGGTTCTGACCGAGGTTTCCCAAGAACATGAAGCAAACTCCTTGTCCTGATTAAAAAAAAACCCCTTTTATTAATTCTTTTATTAATTGACTGTGAAGTCTTCTCATTCACATCCAGCAAAGTCTTTCAAGGGAGGATTTAACATCACAGACCTTATCTGGCTTGGAGAGCTGCCAGGCCGATAGCTGCAAAACTTGGCAAGAGTCACGAACCAATTAACCAAATGAATTGTCTCCTGCAAACTCCACTCCCCTTTTGCTCCTCTTTTATTTCCTCCGGGAGGGGCCATGCATCGTCCACCAGTGGCTTTACTCCCAAGTCAACCCCTGTTCTCTAGCTGTTCCTTTCATCTGGCAACTCTGCGCATGCACACACTGGGAACAGGCTCCAACTGTTGGTCTGCCTCAGTGATGTCTGACTCCGAAGGCAGCTGATAGCTGTCAGACGACCCTCACTCCCTCTCTGCCTCCGACACAGAGCCCTCATCAGAGCCTCCCCCAGACTCCAGGACTGGCCCATCTTCCTCCCCAACCTCCTCACTGTCCGAATCTGCTGCAAGCTTTACTGGTGGGCCACAACACCAACGGAACAGAAGTTGCCTTCAGAAGTTGTGGGAGCTTCATCACCGGAGGCTTTCAAGAAGAGGCTGGACTGCCATCTTTCAGAAATGGTGTAGGGTCTCCTGCTTGGGTAGGGGGTTGGACTGGATGACCTACAAAGTCCCTTCCAACTCTGTTAATCTGTAAACCATTCGATTAGCTTCATAAGTTACAATGGCCATTTAAAAAGGGATTTACGTGACCTAGTGACATTGACAAGTTTAAACATTTTTATGTAGTTATAAGATAGAATAAGATGCAAGATACAAAAGTAAATAGGGAAATGGTGGAGAGGAAGAGCAGGAAGAGACGTGAGGAAGAATAAGAAAAAGAAACATTGACTTCCAACTCTCTCTGTTGCAGTAAAATAAGGGTTAAGGCTTGTCATATTTACGACTGTCGTGGCATTCCGTGTGGGCTCGTGATCAAAATTCAGCCACTTGGCAACTGGTTCATATTTATGACCGTTGTAGTGTCCTGGGGTCGTGGGGTCACCTGTTGTGACCTTCTGAAAAGCAAAGTCAAGGGGGAATCCAGATTAACAAGAGCCGAGGTGGCGCAGTGGTTAAATGCAGCACTGCAGGCTACTTCAGCTGACTGCAGTTCTGCAGTTTGGCTGTTCAAATCTCACCGGCTCAGGGTTGACTCAGCCTTCCATCCTTCCGAGGTGGGTGAAATGAGGACTCGGATTGTTGTTGGGGGCAACATGCTGACTCTGTAAACCGCTTAGAGAGGGCTGAAAGCCCTATGAAGCGGTATATAAGTCTAACTGCTATTGCTATTGCTATTCACTTAACAACTGTGTTGCTAGCAATAGCAACAGCACTTAGACTTATATGCCACTTCACAGTCCTTTTACAGCCCTCTCTAAATGGTTTACAGAGTCAGCCTCTTGCCCCCCAACAATCCGGGTCCTCATTTTACCCACCTCGGAAGGATGGGAGGCTGAGTCATCCTTGAGGATCGAACTCCTAACTGTGGGCAGAGTTAGCCTGCAATAGCAATAGCACTAAGACTTATGTACCGCTTCACAGTTCTTTACAGCCCTTTCTAAGTGGTTTACAAGGTCAGCCTCTTGCCCCCCAACAATTTGGCTCCTCATTTTACCAACCTCGAAAGGATGGAAACCTGAGTTGGCCAGAATTGAACTCCTGACAGAGAGCAGAGTCAATCTGCAATACTGCTTCTAGCCACTGCTCCACACAACCCTTAACAGCTGCAGTGGCTCACAACAACTGTGACAAGAAAAGTTGTGAAATGAGGCCAAAGTCACTTAACAACTGTCTCAGTTAGCATTAGATGAGGGACCAAACAAATTATTTCTGCTGCAGTTCCTCAGGTCCCCTTCAGTTTCCCATTATTTCTACTCAGTTCAGCCTGAATGCCTTAGAAGAAATTAATTACTTCCAGGGAACAAGGAAAGAGATGCTGGGGTGGGTATTTCTAGCTTTGTATTCTGACTTGAAGTCACTTCCGGTTCTCTTCTTTGATCATTCATTCATTCATTCATTCATTCATTCACTCACTCACTCACTCACTCACTCACTCACTCACTCACTCACTCACTCATTCATCTACTCACTCACTGTCTCATTCATTCATTCATTCACTCACTCACTCAAATCATTCATTCATTCACTCACTCAAATCATTCATTCACTCACTCAAATCATTCATTCATTCACTCACTCAAATCATTCATTCACTCATTCATTCACTCACTCAAATCATTCATTCATCAATTCACTCAACATTCATTCACTCAATCACTCACTCATTCATTTATTCACTCACTCATTCATTCATTCACTAATATTCATTCACTCAAATCATTCATTCATTCACTCACTCTAATCATTCATTCATCATTCACTCACTTAAATCATTCATTCATTCACTCACTCACCCACCCACCCACCCACCCACCCACCCACCCACCCACCCACCCATCCATCCATCCATCCATCCATCCATCCATCCATCCATCCATCCATCTTATTTTTCATCAGCTGCTCAGAAACAGAGCAAATTACAAGAGATCCAAATACTGGGTACAGGTAGTGTTTGACTTACAACTGGTTGTTTAGTGACCACTCTAAGTTACGAGCGTATCCCACAAACTTATGATCCAGTTTTGAAGTCAGATTTACTTAACAACCATGTTACTAACTTAACAACTGCAGGGATTCACTTAACAACTGTGGCGAGAAAGGCCTTAAAATGGGACAAAACCAGGGGTGGGATCCTACCGGTTTAACCACCAGTACGCTGAGTGCGTGCTTCGTGGGTGCTCATTTGCTTCGCTTGCTCGCACACCTGATGTGCCTGGTGCCTGCTGCGTGTGCGTGCACAGTTTACAGAAAACTCACCTTCCACATTACTGCTGGCGAGGAAAAAAAAAGAGATGCGGCCATCCATTCTGCTCTGTTGATCAGCTGGGCTCCGGAAAAGGAAATATAGGTGAGTATAGCGCAGGGGCGGGCAGGCAGGCGCACCTCAAAGTCGGAGCAAACCGGTTTGCTCCCAGCTGATAGTCAGAGCTGCTGGTTCGCCTGAACCAGTCTGAACCAGTAGAATCCCACCCCTGGCGAAACTCACTTAACAACTGCCTTGCTTAGCAACGGAATTGTTGGGCTCAGTTGGTTGTAAGTTGGGGACTACCTGTATGCAGAAAAAATAATAAAAAATAAAATAAAAATTAATAAAATAAAAATAAATAAAATAATAAAATAAAAATTAATAAAATAAAAATTAATAATTTAATAAAATAAAATGGAATAATAAAATGAAATAATGAAATAATGAAATAATGAAATAATGAAATAATGAAATAATGAAATAATGAAATAATGAAATAAATTCAAATAAAATAAAATAAAATAATAAAATAATAAAATAAAATAATAAAATAATAAAATAAAATAATAAAATAAAATAATAAAATAAAATAATAAAATAAAATAATAAAATAAAATAATAAAATAAAATAATAAAAATAAAATAATAAAAATAATAAAATAATGAAATAAAATAATAATAAAATACACATCATAACATAGTGTAATGTAACATAACATTATAACGTAACATAATATTGTGACGTAATGTAACATAATGTAACTTACCATCAAAACACAACATCAGAACATAACATCAACACAACACCACACTACAACATAACATATCTTACATAACATCATAACGTAACATCACATCACATCACAATACAACACACCACAAGATAACATAGCATCCTAACGTAACGTAACATAACATAAGTATAAGAATAAGTATAATATTTATTGTCATTGTACTTAAACACAACGAAATTGGTTTTAATCTCACTGGTGCAAAATTATAACAGAAACGATAAAAGAAAGAAAAAAAAAAACCTAGCGTGTGCATGGAGTGATTGTGGTTGTATTTAAAAGTCTCACAGCCCCAGGATAGAAACTATCTTTAAATCTGTTTGTTCGGCTGTAAATAACATTGCAACATAACATAGCATCAAAACAGAACATCAGAACACAACACGGCATTAGAGCATCACATCAGAACACAACACCGCACCACAACATAACATATCAAACATAACATAACGTAACATCCCATCCCATCACAGCATAACATCGTAACGTAACGTAACATCACAACAAAAATATATCATCGCAACACCATACTATACCACACCATACCACAAGACAACACCGTAATGTAACACCACAACACAACATAACGCAACTTCACAATAACAGAACACAACACGACACAATGTAACGCTAACATGAGGCAGGCCTGTTGTAACTTCACAATAACACAACACAACACAACACAACGTAACGATAACATGAGGCAGGCCTGTTGTAACTTCACAATAACACAACACAACACAACATAACAATAACATGAGGCAGGCCTGTTGTAACTTCACAATAACAGAACAGAACAGAATACAACACAACACAACACAACAATAACATGAGGCAGGCCTGTTGTAACTTCACAATAACAACACAACACAACACAACACAACGTAACGATAACATGAGGCAGGCCTGTTGTAACTTCACAATAACACAACACAACACAACATAACAATAACATGAGGCAGGCCTGTTGTAACTTCACAATAACAGAACAGAACAGAATACAACACAACACAACACAACAATGACATGAGGCAGGCCTGTTCCCCATGGCTGGGCTCTGAGGCAGTGTTTCTCAACCTTGTCAACTTGAAGATGTCTGGACTTCAACTCCCAGAATTCCCCAGCCAGCGAATGCGAATGCTGGCTGGGGAATTCTGGGAGTTGAAGTCCAGACATCTTCAAGTTGACAAGGTTGAGAAACACTGCTCTGAGGTGTTTGGAGAGCCCTTTTCCGCTTCCCAGCCTCCGCTATTCATCCTTCCCCTTCAGCCTGGAGGTGGGCAAGCATGTCATAAAAGCCGCCTTATCGCCATCCCAGGCTCCACTGGGTTTATTTATTTATTTTATTTCTTAAATTGATACTTGGCTCCCAGGAGACGCGAGGAAACCTTATCTGCCATCTCTTCGGTAATGGCATGGCCTCTATGTAGAATGAAATAGAGTTTAAATGAATCCTGTACAGGAACCCTTGACAGGCCGTTTAACAAGATGTCCAACAGCCCATTTCCTGCCCTGCTTCCTCTCCCCTTAATCCTTTTATGCGAAGGCAGATGCAGGAGAGGGAAGCACGGGGGGGGGGGGGAAATGGAGGCCTCCGAAATGCGCACCCGCACCCACGTGGAGTACGGGGCATGATCAGCGATGGTATTCAGCCAGTTTGGACCGGTTCAGGCAAACGAGTAGTGGTGACCTGTTAGTGGGCTTGCCCACCCAATCACCCATCCCAGCGCTATGCTGTCCCATTGAGCCACGTTTTCTAAGCCACGCGTATGCATGCAAGCCAGTGGTGGGATTCAAAAAAAATGTACTGCCAGATTCTGTGGGCATGGCAGGGATAGGATACTGTAAAATCCCCATTCCCTTCCCACTCCATGGAAAGGATAATGCAAAATCTCCATTCCCTCCCCACTCCAGGGAAAGGATAATGCAAAATCTCCATTCCCTCCCCACTCCAGGGAAAGGATACTGCAAAATCCCCATTCCCTCCCCACTCCAGGGGAAGGATACTGCAAAATCCCCATTCCCACCCCACTCCAGGGGAAGGATACTGCAAAATCCCCATTCCCACCCCACTCCAGGGGAAGGATACTGCAAAATCCCCATTCGTTCCCCACTCCAGGGGAAGGATACTGCAAAATCCCCATTCCCTCCCCACTCCAGGGGAAGGATACTGCAAAATCCCCATTCCCACCCCACTCCAGGGGAAGGATACTGCAAAATCTCCATTCCCTCCCTACTCCAGGGAAAGGATACTGCAAAATCCCCATTCCCTCCCCACTCCAGGGGAAGGATACTGCAAAATCCCCATTCTCTCCCCACTCCAGGGAAAGGATACTGCAAAATCCCCATTCCCTCCCCACTCCAGGGGAAGGATACTGCAAAATCCCCATTCCCACCCCACTCCAGGGGAAGGATACTGCAAAATCCCCATTCCCTTCCCACTCCAGGGGAAGGATACTGCAAAATCCCCATTCCCACCCCACTCCAGGGGAAGGATACTGCAAAATCCCCATTCCCACCCCACTCCAGGGGAAGGATACTGCAAAATCCCCATTCCCACCCCACTCCAGGGGAAGGATACTGCAAAATCCCCATTCGTTCCCCACTCCAGGGGAAGGATACTGCAAAATCCCCATTCCCTCCCCACTCCAGGGGAAGGATACTGCAAAATCCCCATTCCCACCCCACTCCAGGGGAAGGATACTGCAAAATCTCCATTCCCTCCCTACTCCAGGGAAAGGATACTGCAAAATCCCCATTCCCTCCCCACTCCAGGGGAAGGATACTGCAAAATCCCCATTCTCTCCCCACTCCAGGGGAAGGATACTGCAAAATCCCCATTCCCACCCCACTCCAGGGGAAGGATACTGCAAAATCCCCATTCGTTCCCCACTCCAGGGGAAGGATCCTGCAAAATCCCCATTCGTTCCCCACTCCAGGGGAAGGATACTGCAAAATCTCCATTCCCTCCCCACTCCAGGGGAAGGATACTGCAAAATCCCCATTCCCACCCCACTCCAGGGGAAGGATCCTGCAAAATCCCCATTCGTTCCCCACTCCAGGGGAAGGATCCTGCAAAATCCCCATTCGTTCCCCACTCCAGGGGAAGGATACTGCAAAATCTCCATTCCCTCCCCACTCCAGGGGAAGGATACTGCAAAATCCTCATTCCCACCCCACTCCAAGGGAAGTGTCCTGCAAAATCTCCATTCCCTCCCCACTCCAAGGGAAGTGTCCTGCAAAATCTCCATTCCCTCCCCACTCCAGGGGAAGGATACTGCAAAATCTCCATACTCTCCCCGCTCCAGGGGAAGGATACTGCAAAATCTCCATCCTCTCCCCACTCCAGGGGAAGGATACTGCAAAATCCCCATTTCCTCCTGACCAGCTGAGACTCGGGAGGCAGAGAATAGATGGGGGCAGGGCCAGTTAGAGGTGGTATTTGCCAGTTCTCCAAACTACTCAAAAATTCCGCTACCGGTTCTCCAGAACTGGTCAGAACCTGTTGAATACCACTTCCGGTGCAAGCCGCTCACATTTTCGGTCTGCGGTGAACCGGTGGTAAAATGATGTGAAACCCACCTCTGGCCACGATGGTTTAAATCAGAGGTCTCCAACCTTGGCAATTTTAAGCCTGGCGGACTTCAATTCCCAGAATTCCCCAGCCAGCTTTGCTTGTGTTTCCTCAGAGCAAACGTCAGCATGGATGTCTTTATTAATGAGATGGGATTATGGGTCATCACATCCCAAAAAGGGGTCAACCTATTCTCCAAAGTGCCTGAAGGGATGGAAACTAATCAAGGAGAGAAGCAACCTGG
The DNA here is from genome assembly GCF_051295495.1 of Thamnophis sirtalis. Taxonomy (NCBI): domain Eukaryota; kingdom Metazoa; phylum Chordata; class Lepidosauria; order Squamata; family Natricidae; genus Thamnophis; species Thamnophis sirtalis. The sequence goes on along the minus strand of NW_028261386.1, from coordinate 4,064,540 downwards.
AATTAAGGAGAAACGTCTTCACAGTGAGGACAATTAACCAGTGGAACAACTTGCCTCCAGAAATCGTGGGTGCTTCACAGTGGTGGGTTTCAAAAATTGTTCGAACCTACTCTGTGGGTGTGGCCTCCATTGTGGGAGTGGCTTGCTGCCCATGTGACCGGATGGGAGTAGCTTGCCGCCCATGTGACCGGATATGAAGATGCCATGACACTTGTCACCTTAAATTACCTCACACACAGCACTGGCATGCATAAGAATATGATGTAAACTTGTTTTTTAAAAGACATCTTTGGTTTGCGTTAAAACAACTTCAACACACGCAATGTCCTGATTGCACCACAAACGCAGGAGTCATCCTTACCTTTCACAGAGGCACTGAGTTTTATAAATATGAGCATGATAGTGTAGAATAATCATATCCAAGGACCAGTGGTGGGTTTCAAAAAATGTTTGGAACCTCTTCTGTAGGTGTGGCCTGCTTTCCGGGTCCACTGGTGGAACCTCTTCTAACCGGTTCGGTAGATTTGACGAACCGGTTCTACCGAATAGGTGCGAACTGGTAGGAACCCACTTCTGGTGCTTCATCACTGGAGGTTTTGAAGAAGAGATTGGACAGCCATTTGTCTGAAATGGTATAGGGTCTCCTGCTTGAGCTTGGGTTGGACTAGAAGACCTCCAAGGTCCCTTCCAAATCTGTTATTCTGTTCAATCTCCCGCCTCTCTTTTTAGCAATACATCAATATCCAGTTGGTTTCATCACTGAGCCAACCTTTGTTAGCCTTTGAATACTACACTAGTTAGAATTTGGAAGGGAAGTACATTAGAAAATAATGTGTAAAACACATTATTCAGCAAAATTGTGCTGAAAACATTCAGCTTTCCTATGGGCTCATCTATCTGTCTGTCTCTGTCTCCCTTCCTTCTCTCTCTTTCTCTATTTTCACCATCTCTCTTTCTTTTCTTCTCCCTCTCTTCCTCTGCCTCTCTTCCCCTTCTCTCTTTCTCTTCCTCTCTCTTCCCTCTCTCTTCCTCTCTTCCTCTGTCTGTCTTTCTCTTCCCCTCTTTTTTCTTCTCTCTCTCTTTTCTTTCTCTCTCTGTTTTGCTCCATCTCTCTCTCCTCCTCCCCCCTCCATCTGCCTTCTGTTCACCTTCCTTTCTTTATCTTCCCCCTCTTTCTTCCTTTCTCTTCCTCCCTCCCCCCTCTCCCTCCCTCCCGAGGTGGCACAGTGGTTAGAGTGCAGTACTGCAGGCCACTTCAGCCGACTGTTATCTGCAGTTCAGCGGTTCAAATCTCACCCGCTCAAGGTTGACTCAGCCTTCCATCCTTCCGAGGTGGGTCAAATGAGGACCCGGATTGTTGGGGGCAATATGCTGACTCTGTAAACCACTTAGAGAGGGCTGAAAGCCCTATGAAGCGGCATATAAGTCTAACTGCTATTTCTGTTTCTGTTTCTGTCTCTGTCTCTCTGTCTGTCTGTCTCTCTCTCTCTCTCACACACACACACACACATGGAGCAAACAGTCAATAAATGTTTATTTAAAAAACAGGAGGGGCTTGGAAAAAAACAGAGACTTACTGCTCATCCTCGCCGCAGCTCAACACTTGTTAAGTGTTGAATTCAGGGAGACATTACCTGAACTGTAAGCAACCTGCTTTGATGGCCAGCTATGATGTGGTGCATTAAATCTGGAAAGCCTGTTTTCCTGTAGTTGTTGTTGCTATTTTTTTTTAAGGGGGAAAAAATGATCCAATGCAGAGGAAAAGCTGGAGTGATTAAAATTCCTGTGTTCCCATCACACCTTGTAAATGAAATTGTCCTTCTCGGCATAGAGTTATGAGAACGGAGCACCGTAAAGATAAAACCGTGACTATCACCGGAAGGGGAAGGAAATATAAAATCCTAATAAGAAATTCAACATTGAGGTAATAACTAATTCAACACTGAAGTAACAAAGAGGGGAAAAACTGGGCTTATTTTAAATAATGGAAGCCTGGAAAAAGACAGTGAGAAAAAAACTGAGGGGGAATTGGGGGGGTCTTACATTTCTGATCTTACTGGGATATCCTTATTTGTTTTTAGATTTTTTTAAATCCCACCTTTATTTTTTTTTTAAGTAATTCAAGGTGGCAATCATATCTAACACTCCTTCCTCTTTTTATTTTCCTCACAAAAACAGGTGGGGTGAGGTGGGTTGGGATGAGACAGAGGTGCTGGCCCAAAGTCACCCAGCTGCCTTTAAGGCCTAAGGCGGGACTAGAACTCACAGTCTCCTGGTGATTGGCCCAAGGTCACCCAGCTGGCTTTCATGACTAAGGTGGGACTGGAACTCACAGTCTCCTGGTGATTGGCCCAAAGTCACCCAGCTGCCTTTAAGGCCTAAGGTGGGACTAGAACTCACAGTCTCCTGGTGATTGGCCCAAAGTCACCCAGCTGGCTTTCATGCCTAAGGCGGGACTAGAACTCACAGTCCCCTGGTGATTGGCCCCAAGTCACCCAGCTGGCTTTCATGACTAAGGTGGGACTAGAACTCACAGTCTCCTGGTGATTGGCCCACGGTGGGATTAGAACTCACAGTCACTCAACCAATTTCTTAAGCCTAAAGTGGGACTAGAACGCTCAGTCTCCTGGTGATTGGCCTCAAGCCACCCAGCTGGATTTCATGCCTAAGGCGGGACTAGAACTCACAGTCTCCTGGTGATTGGCCTCAAGTCACCCAGCTGGCTTTCATGCCTAAGGCGGGACTAGAACTCTCCATCTCCTGGTGATTGGCCTCAAGTCACCCAGCTGGCTTTCATGCCTAAGGCGGGACTAGAACTCACAGTCTCCTGGTGATTGGCCCCAAGCCACCCAGCTGGATTTCATGCCTAAGGCGGGACTAGAACTCACAGTCCCCTGGTGATTGGCCCAAAGTCACCCAGCTGGCTTTCATGTCTAAGGCGGGACTAGAACTCACAGTCTCCTGGTGATTGGCCCAAAGTCACCCAGCTGGCTTTCATGCCTAAGGCGGGACTGGAACTCACAGTCTCCTGGTGATTGGCCCAAAGTCACCCAGCTGGCTGTCATGCCTAAGGCGGGACTGGAACTCACAGTCTCCTGGTGATTGGCCTCAAGTCACCCAGCTGGCTTTCATGCCTAAGGTGGGACTGGAACTCACAGTCTCCTGGTGATTGGCCCCAAGTCACCCAGCTGGCTTTCATGCCTAAGGCGGGACTAGAACTCACAGTCTCCTGGTGATTGGCCCAAAGTCACCCAGCTGCCTTTAATGCCTAAGGTGGGACTAGAACTCACAGTCTCCTGGTGATTTGCCCAAAATCACCCAGCTGGCTTTCATGCCTAAGGCGGGACTAGAACTCACAGTCTCCTGGTGATTGGCCCCAAGTCACCCAGCTAGCTTTCATGACTAAGGCGGGACTAGAACTCACAGTCTCCTGGTGATTGGCCCACGGTGGGATTAGAACTTACAGTCACTCAACCAATTTCTTAATCCTAAAGTGGGACTAGAACGCTCAGTCTCCTGGTGAACTGGTCCAAACTTAGTACACTTAATCAGTGGAACAACTTTGCCTGCAGAAGTTATGGGTGTTCTCTAATCCAGTGTTTTTCAACCTTGGCAACTTGAAGATGTCCGGACTTCAACTCCCAGAATTCCCCAGCCAGCGAATGCTGGCTGGGGAATTCTGGGAGTTGAAGTCTGGACATCTTCATGTTGCCAAGGTTGAAAAACACTGCTCTAGTCCAACCCCTTACTCAAGCAAAAGACCCTATACCAGAGGTGGGTATTCAGCAGGTTTTGACCAGTTCGGGAGAACCGGTAGCGGAAATTGTGCTTAGTTCAGAGAACCGGGTAAATACCACCATTGACTGACCCTACATCCATCTATTCTCTGCCTCCCGAGTCCCAGCTGATCGGGAGGGAATGGAGATTTTACAGTATCCTTCCCCTGCCACGCCCACCAATCTACGCCCACAGAACCGGTTGTACAAATTTTTGAATCCCCCCCCCCACTGCCCTATACCGTTTCAGACAAGCGGTTGTCCAATCTCTTCTTAAAAACCTCCAGTCATGGAGCACTCACAACTTGGAGGGGGGGGGGAGCAAGTCGTTCCACTGATCGCTCTGCCTGGAAATTTTTCCTTCCTTCTAGGTTGATTCTTTCTTTGAGAAGTTTCCCTCCATTGCTTCTTGTCTTCCTTTCAGATACAAAATTCATTTGGAAGAAGCTAGTTGTTTAGGGAATTGGATGAGAGAGAAGAAGACACATCCTTCCCTGTATTAGAGTGATGAAAGAAATGTCCTTCTGGGTTCGGCTCCAAGTGGGGAAAAAGACACTGGAGACATGGAGGCTGCTTGGAAAGATGGTTTATTGGTAGAAAAGGACCACATGGCTTGAGCCCTGAACAGAAAAGGTGATCACAGGCTTCAATGTTGGTGGAGAAGAAGAGAAGGGCTGAAGGAGGGGCTTGCTAGGCTTTTTATAACCTGTTCAGTCCCACCTCTCTGTTTCCTGTTCCTAGGTAAGAAATGTATTCTGATTGGTTGTCAGACTCCCATGGGGCCATGCAGGGGCAACTCTCCGGGCTGCGTTTTGAATCTAGGTTTGGTTGAGCTCTCAGATGCCATGTGGTCAGTTGGGGCCAATATTATCATACTTTAATCCCATCCCCCTGCAGCTGAAGTGGAGAAGTCTTTATTATGTAAAGGGACTAGCTTGGCCTTCTTAATGGCCCATTGACAAAGTGGGGATGGGCAGGAAGTTACAGGCAACTATTCTGTCTTTTAAAACATGTTTCTTCCTTTTCGCATCCAGAGAAATAGTCTGCCTTTTCGATATTTCCTAGGATATTTCATTTTTCTGGGAGAGGGCTGGGTGATAACTTCCTACAAGAGAGAAGGGCCAGTTTTTCCTTTCAAATCCCTCAATGTTCTCCCCAAAACCCTTCCTCTTAATTGCATGCATCCCAGGTGGAAAGTTTCCTTATTCCTGGAATGGAATAAGGCTGTACCGAGATGCAGGAAACGGAGAAGGCCTTTGATCTTTGGAAGGAAATGAAACTCTGAATTGCTTTTAGCCATTTTCCACTTTTTCCTCTCCTGTTACGAACTAATAGATCATCTCCATCCTTGAGTGAGCAGCTTCCAACGGGAATCCAGAGGGTTGAAGGTCCATCGGGATGAACAATTAAGTTCATCTACCTGGGTGAATTTCAACTTTATTTATCTTTTTAATGTGATTATGGGCTTTTTTTGAGAGGATCCCGGCATGCCGCAATCAACATTTGGGGGGGAAGGATGCCTGCAAGATGGAATAACAACATTCTTGCAAACCCAGATGAAGGAGCAGGCCTGGTAGACCCTTTAATCTTCCTTGGTGGTGAAAGGACAGACAACCGTTGCAGGAAAAACAAGTGAGGTGCATGAAAGGCTCATTTAGATAGCAGGGGAAGAATGAAACTTTCAGAAATGTTGTTTGCTTGGGGATATTTATCATGTTTCTTATCGGAGAAACACTGAAGAAGGAGGTGCTGTGTTGATGAGAAAGAGCTCGTCTCTTTTTCAGAGTCTGCCTCTTTCTCTCTCTCTTTCTGTCCATCTCTCTCTCCCTCCCACCGGCTTTCACTCTCCCTTTCTTCATTTGTTTCAAATGGCTGTCAAGTGAGATTTTTTCCCCTTCCTATTTGCATTCCGGCTGCAGCCCAGCTGCATTCAGCAATCGAATGCAAGAAAGCAAAAACCTGCAGTCATTTCGTTTTGTAAAAAAAATAAAATCCAGTTCCCATCACCTCTTGCCCACATGGCTGATGGGCGTTGGAGTCCAGACCTCCACCCCGCCTTCCTGGCTGACTCTGTTGCTTCTTACTTCAACGAAGCGGCGTTCCAGAGTTAAAGAGTCAAGCTGAAATGAATGGCAAAGAGGAACTGGTAGTTCTTGATTTAAAACCATTTGTTTAGGAACTGTTCAAAGTTAACAGCACTGTAAAAAGGACTTATACCCAGTCTGCATACTTAGAACCATCACAGCATCCCGACCAGTTTTCTGCTGGTTTGGCCCGGATTGGGCGAACTGGTAGTGGTAACGGTGGGAGGCTCCGCCCACTTGCCCAGATGCTTCTGCGCATGCGCAGAAGTGTCATGCGGGCACAACAGTGGTGGGTTTCAAATTTTTTTCGAATCTACTCTATGGGTGTGGCCTCCTTTGTGGGAGTGGCTTGCCAGCCATGTGACCTGGTGAGAGTGGCTTGCCGGCCATGTGTTTTCTCTCTCTCTCTCTCTCTCTCTCTCTCTCTCTCTCTCTCTCTCTCTCTCTCTCTCCCCTTCCTTTTTTCTCTGTCCCTTTTTCCTTTTTTTCTTTCATCTCTCTCTCACTTTTTCTTTTTTCTTTTTTTCTTTTTTTCTTTTTTCTTTTTTCTTTTTTTCTTTTTTTCTTTCTTTCTTTCTCTCTCTCTCTCTCTCTCTCTCTCTGTGTGTGTGTGTGTGTGTGTGTGGTGGGTTTCAAAAATTTTTCGAACCTACTCTGTGGGTGTGGTCTCCTTTGTGGGAGTGGCTTGCCAGCCATGTGACCTGGTGGGAGTGGCTTGCCGGCCATGTGTTCTCTCTCTCTCTCTCTCTCTCTCTCTCTCTTTCTCTCTCTCTCCCCTTCCTTTTTTCTCTGTCCCTTTTTCCTTTTTTTCTTTCATCTCTCTCTCACTTTTTCTTTTTTCTTTTTTTCTTTTTTTCTTTTTTTCTTTTTTTCTTTTTTTCTTTTTTTCTTTTTTTCTTTTTTTCTTTTTTTCTTTTTTTCTTTCTTTCTCTCTCTCTCTCTCTCTCTCTCTCTCTGTGTGTGTGTGTGTGTGTGTGGTGGGTTTCAAAAATTTTTCGAACCTACTCTGTGGGTGTGGTCTCCTTTGTGGGAGTGGCTTGCCAGTCATGTGACCTGGTGGGAGTGGCTTGCCGGCCATGTGTTCTCTCTCTCTCTCTCTTTCTCTCTCTCTCTCTCTCTCCCCTTCCTTTTTTCTCTGTCCCTTTTTCCTTTTTTTCTTTCATCTCTCTCTCACTTTTTCTTTTTTCTTTTTTTCTTTTTTTCTTTTTTTCTTTTTTTCTTTTTTCTTTTTTCTTTTTTTCTTTTTTTCTTTTTTTCTTTTTTTCTTTTTTTCTTTTTTTCTTTTTTTCTTTCTCTCTCTCTCTCTCTCTCTCTCTCTCTCTCTCTCTGTGGTGGGTTTCAAATTTTTTTCGAACCTACTCCGTGGGTGTGGCCTCCTTTGTGGGAGTGGCTTGCCAGCCATGTGACCTGGTGGGAGTGGCTTGCCGGCCATGTGTTCTCTCTCTCTCTCTCTCTCTCTCTCTCTCTCTCTCTCTCCTTCCTTCCTTCCTTTTGTCTCTGTCCCTTTTTCCTTTTTTTCTTTCATCTCTCTCTCACTTTTTCTTTTTTTCTTTTTTCTTTTTTCTTTTTTCTTTCTTTTTTCTTTTTTCTTTTTTTCTTTTCTTTTTTCTTTTTTTCTTTTTTTCTTTTTTTCTTTTTTTCTTTTTTTCTTTTTTTCTTTTTTTCTTTTTTCCTTCCTTCCTTCCTTCCTTCCTTCCTTCCTTCCTTCCTTCCTTCCTTCCTTCCTTCCTTCCTTCCTCTCTCTCTCTCTCTCTCTCTCTCTGTGTGTGGTGGGTTTCAAAATTTTTTGGAACCTCTTCTGTAGGTGTGGCCTGCTTTCTGGTGGAACCTCTTCTAACCGGTTCGGTAGATTTGACGAACCGGTTCTACCAAACTGGTGCGAACTGGTAGGAACCCACCTCTGATGCATGAGCAAACCGGCAGTAAAAAAATCGAAACTCACCACTGATCCCGACAGTTAAAACAGATTAATGGAATTGGAAGGGATCTTCTAGTCCAACCTCCTGCTCAAGCCGGAAACCCTCTACCATTCCAGACAAATGGTTATCCAATCTCTTCTTTAAAACCTCCAGTGTTGGAGGCAAGTTGTTCCACTGATTCATGGTTCTCAATGTCAGGAAATTACTCCTTATTTCAGGTTGCTTCTGTCCTTGATTAGTTTCCATCCATTGTTTTTTATCCTGCTCTCAGGTGCTTTGGAGAATAGGTTGACTGTCTCTTCTTTGTGGCAACCTCTGAGATATTGGAAGACCGCTGTCATGTCACCCCCTACTTATTTGTTTTCATTAAAGGTAAAGGTTCCCTCGCACATGGGTCCTTGTCGTTGCTGACTCTAGGGGGCGGTGCTCATATCTGTTTCAAAGCCGAAGAGCCAACGCTGTCCGAAGACGTCTCCGTGGTCATGTGGCCAGCATGACTAAATGCCAAAGGCGCACGGAGTGTTGTTATCTTCCCACCAAAGGTGGTCCCTATTTTTTCTACTTGCATTTTTTACGTGCTTTCGAACTGCTAGGTTGGCAGAAGCTGGGACAAATAACAGGAGCTCACTCCATTACACGGTGCTAGGGATTCGAACCGCTGAACTGCTGACTGTCTGATCGACAAGTTCAGCGTCTTAGCCACTGAGCTACCGTGTCTCTTCATTAAACCACGCACACCGAAATCCTGCAGCCGTTTATTCTGTTTTAGCCTCCAGTCCCCTGATGCTCTTTGTTGCTCTTCTCTGCACTCTTTCTAGAGTCTTCACATCTTTTTCACACTGTGGCGACCAAAACTGGATGCCGTATTCCAAGTGTGGCCTCACCAAGGCAGTTTTGCCTGGTGTCGCTTTTAACTGGGTTTGTGAGAGCCGTTAAACAGAAGGCAAAAGTCGCAGCCTGATGAGGTCCATTTGGAAGGGAAATAATATGCTTTTCTTAGCTGCGTGCTCCGTTGTCAAATATTAGTTCAAATAGGGGAGGCAGTGCCCAAACTTACAGACATCTATCTGTATACTATAGGGGAAGAGGTTTGTTTTTTTTAAAATGTCACATACATTGTCCTTGAAGATTGATTTTGTACCTGTAAAAATGATCTATGGTCTCCTGTTATTTTTTGCATCCCTCCTCCAGCCTCTTTCCAGGCTGCTTCATCAGAGAAAGAAAGAGAAAGCAGCTTTTTAAAGATCCATCCCTGCAGCTCCTGTTATTTCCATCCTAACGTTTAGCCAAACTAAACGAAGGCGAATTTGATGAGGGTCGAATTTCTGCACTTTCAAAACAGAAAACAAACATAAAATAAAATCCGTTTTATTTAATCCATCGGATTTCTACCCTTTCAAAACATAAAATAAACATAGAATAAAATCCGTTTTATTTAATCCATCGGATTTCTACCCTTTCAAAACATAAAATAAAATCCTTTTTTTAAAAAAACAAATTACAAAAACGACTCCATCGTCATCCCTTTTGTTCCCCTGGTTTCATTGCTAGTGTTTTCCGCGGGTTGCTGTTTTGTAAACAACAACAACAACAACCCACAACCGACAGCATCTCTACCTTGAAAATATATATAAAAGCCGCAAATTCCTTTTCTAAGTAAGCCAGCTACAACTTGGTGCCAAGCCGTGCCGATGAAGGACAGGTGAGGTGGGAATATCTGACTGAGAAATCAGCCCTAAACAGCTATTTATATTAATGCAAAGGAGACCGGAGTTCCTCTTTTTGATATATGGTGCCACGGAATATAGTTTTATCCCCACCAGTGAGAATAAAAATGGGCCGTTCATGATGAAACATGAAAGCGTCACGTGAGCGAGATAAAAAGCAGAGGGTGTAATGTATGTCTCTGTTACTTATTCTCTCCAGATTTTCGCTCAAGATCTGAAGCTGACAACAGAAAAATACTTATTCAAGCTAAGGCACTTCGACTTGCTGAGTCTCTCTCTCTCTCTCTCTTCCGCCTCTCTTTCTCTCCTTTCTCCTCTCTCCTCTCTCTTTCTCCCTCTCTTTCTCTTCTCTCATTCTCTCTTTTTCTTCTTACTCTCTTCTCTCTTTCGTTTTCTTCTCTTTCTCTCTCTCTTCTCCCTCTCTTCTCTCTCTTCCTCTTCTCTCTTTCTCTCTTTATTTTCTCTTTCTCTCTTCTCTATTTCTCTTTCTTTCTTTCTTTCTTTCTTTCTTTCTTTCTTTCTTTCTCTCTCTTCTTCTTTCTCTGTTTCTCTTCTTTTTCTCTCTTCTCTCTCTTCCCCTTCCCTCTTTCTCTCTTTCTCTCTTTCTCTTCTCTTTCTCTCTCTTCTCTCTTTCTCTTCCCCTGTCTTTCTCTTTCTTTTTCTCCTCTCTTCCTCCCTCTCTTTCTTTTTCTCCTCTCTTCTCTCTCTCTTCTCATTCTCTTCTCTCTCCTCTCTCTCTTTTCTCTCCTTCTCTCTTTTCTCTCTCTTCTCTCTCTTCTTTCTCTCCTTCTCTCTTTCTCTCTCTCTCTCTCTCTTCCCCTGCCCCTCCATCTTCAAATAAAAATGATTTTATTTCAGGGATAGGAGGTAGTCATAAGGATTTGAGATCTTGGATGTAGAATAACAGAGATGGAAATGGCCTTTGAGGTCTTCTAGTCCAACCCCCTTTCTGAACAGGAGATACTGTACCATTCTGGAGAAATGGCTGTCCAGTCTCTCCTTAAAAACCTGCAGTGATGGATCATCCACACTTCTTAAAGTCACCAAGATTGAGAAACACCACCTTAACCTGTGACTTTTGCGACTTTTGCCCAGAAGATGTTTTGTGTAGTAATTAAAGAGCTGGACTAAAAATCAGGAGACTGTAAATTCTAGTCCCATTTTAGGCATAAAAGGTGACTTGGTGACTTTCGGCCAATCACCAGGAGATTGTGAGTTCTAGTCCTGTCGTAGACATGAAAGGCAGCGGGGTGATTTTTGTCCAATCACTAGGAGATGGTAAGTTCTAGTTCCACCTTAGATCTGGGTGTCTTTGAGCCAATCACCAGGAAATTGCGAGTTCTAATCATGTCTTAGACTTGAAAAGTAGCTGGGTGACTTTGGGCCAATTACTAGGAGATGGTGAGTTCTAGTTCCACCTTAGGTCTGGGTGACTTTGAGCCAATCACCAAGAAATTGCGAGTTCTAATCTTGTCTTAGACCTCAAAAGTAGCTGGGTGACTTTGGGCCAATCACTAGGAGATGGTGAGTTCTAGTTCCACCTTAGGTCTGGGTGACTTTGAGCCAATCACCAGGAGATTGCGAGTTCTAGTCCTGCCTTAAGAATGAAAGCTGACTGGGTGACTTTGGGTCAGTCATTCTATCTCAGTTCAAACCACCTCACATGGTTGTGGGAAAAAGGGGAGGTATGTTCACTGCCTTGAGTTATATATGAAAAAAATGTTCATCACAGGAAGAATCAACCTTTTTGTCACCGAGGACAGATATTCTATCAGTCACCAAGCACCAAGCTCTTCTCTTCCACATCTTTTCCTTTTAAAGTCATGGAAACCAGTAGCCACTGAGGGATCCTGTATTTTTTTCACCCTACCATTTTCCTCTCAACCTGCAATTTAGCGTGTTCGGGCAAAGCATCCTTTTGCTATATCGAACCAGAAAATGAATCCACATCACAGAATCAATTCCTCATTGATCAAAGGTGAGATATCTCTGGCACGCCGCATTTGAAGAGCAGTTCTGAAGAAGGTTCCGCATTTCCTTACAGGTAGTCCTCGGCTTATGACCACAATAGCCCAGGGGTGAAATTCAGCAGGGCTGACAGGTTCTGGAGAACTGGTAGTGGGAATTTTGAGTAGTTCGGAGAACCGGGAAACACCACCTCTGGCTGGCCCTGTACGCATCTGTTCTCTGCCTCCCGAGTCCCAGCTGAGAGGGAGGAAATGGGGATTTTGCAGTAACCTTCCCCTGCCATGCCCACCAAGCCATGCCCACAGAACTGTAGTAAAAAAAAAACGAATTTCACATTGCAACAGCTGCCAAAATTTCTGTTGCTAAGTGAGATGGTTGTGTTGTGGTTGCATGCGTGTGATAGTGTTGAAAGAAATGTCTTTCTGGGTTCGGCTCCAAGTGGGGAAAAAGACACTGGAGACATGGAGGCTGCTTGGAAAGATGGTTTTAATGGTGGACAGGACCACATGGCTTGAGTCCTGAACAGGAAAGGTGATCACATGCTTCAATGTTGGTGGAGAAGAAGAGAAGGGCTGAGGGAGGGGCTTGCTAGGCTTTTTATAACCTGTTCAGTCCCACCTCTCTGTTTCCTGTTCCTGTGTAAGAAATGTATTCTGATCAGTTGTCAGACTCCCATGGGGTCATGCAGGGGGCTACTCTCCAGGCTGTGTTTTGAATCCAGGTATGGATGAGTTCTCAGATGACATGTGGTCAGTTGAGTAAAGTTCCAACATTCCTCCCCCCTGCAGCTGCAGTGGAGAAGTCTTTATTATGTAAAGTGGACTAGCTTGGCCTTCTTAATGGCCCATTGACAAAGTGGGGATGGGCAGGAAGCTACAGGGAGCTATTCTGTCTTTTAAAACATGTTCCTTCCTTTTCACATACAGAGAAATATTCTGCCTTTTCAATATTTCCTAGGATATTTCATTTTTTCTGGGAGAGGGCTGGGTGATAACTTCCTACAATAGGTTCACCATCGTGCGTCTTGGCAGTCACTTATCTGAAATAGTATAGGTTCTCCTGCTTGAGCAGGAGGCTGGACTGGAAGACCTCCCAGGTCCCTTCCATCCCATTCGTTCATTCATTCATTCGTTCATTGATGTAAGCTATTTAGGAGCGGCTTTGGTTGCTTGGACCCAACAGCTGTAGTTGCAAACAAGTGAAATGGGATAATCCACCACAGGGCAACTCACTGTGGGACAATTCAATTGAAATCTTTAAAATGAAGAACGGTTGCAGAAACTGGGTATGTCTAGTTTAATGAAAAGAAGGACCAGGGGAGACATGATAGCAGTGTTCCAATATCTCAGGGGTTGCCACAAAGAAGAGGGAGTCAAGCTATTCTCCAAGGCACCTGAGGGTAGAACAAGAAGCAATGAGTGGAAACTAATCAAGGAGAGAAGCAACCTAGAACTAAGGAGAAATTTCCTGACAGTTAGAACAATTAATCAGTGGAACAGAAGTTGCCTCCAGAAATTGTGAATGCCCCAACACTGGAAGTCTTTAAGAAGATGTTGGATAGCCATTTGTCTGGAAGTTGTGAATTCTGCAACACTGGAAGTTTTTAAGAAGAAATTGGACAACCTTTTGTCTGAAGTGGTATAGGGTATTCTGCCTAAGCAGGGGGTTGGACTAGAAGACCTCCAAGGTTATTCTATTCAAATAAGAAAAACAGTTGCAGGAACTGGGTATGTCTAGTTTAATGAAAAGAAGGACCAGGGGAGACATGATAGCAGTCTTCCAATATCTCAGGGGTTGCCACAAAGAAGAGGGAGTCAAACTATTCTCCAAAGCCCCTGAGGGCAGGACAAGAAGCAATGGGTGGAAACTAATCAAGGAGAGAAGCAACTTAGAACTGAGGAGAAATTTCCTGACAGTGAGAACAATGAATCAGTGGAACAGAAGTTGCCTCCAGAAGTTGTGAATGCCCCAACACTGGAAGTCTTTAAGAAGATGTTGGATAGCCATTTGTCTGGAACGGTATAGGGTTTCCTGCCTAGGCAGGGGGTTTGACTAGAAGACCTCCAAGGTCCCTTCCAACTATGCTATTGTGTTATTGTAAATAACTAAACAAATATTTAAATGTTTGTCATTCACATTTCATTTTGTCCTTCTTCGGGCACTTTTTGTTTAATGAATTTATTCCACTATTTCTTCGACATTAGTGTAAATCTCGTCCTGTGGTGAGTTGGCCCGCAGCGAGTTGTTGTAGATCTGCAAACAAGAACTGGTCCATTGTGACATGACCTTGCCTCTCCTCCAGTGGTGGGTTTCAAATTTTTTTCGAACCTACTCTGTGGGTGTGGCCTCCTTTGTGGGAGTGGCTTGCCGCCCATGTGACCTGGTGGGAGTGGCTTGCTGGCCACGTGTTTTCTTTCTTTCTTTCTTTCTTTCTTTCTTTCTTTCTTTCTTTCTTTCTTTCTTTCTCTCTCTCTCTCCCTCTCTCTCTTTCCTTCCTTTTGTCTCTCTGTCCCTTTTTCCTTTCATCTCTCTCTCTTTTTTATTTATTTCTTTCTTCCTTTCTTTCTCTTTCTCTCTCTGTGTGAGTCTCTCTCTCTCTCTCTCTGTGTGTGTATATGTGTGTGTGTTTGTGTGAGTGGTGGGTTTCAAACATTTTTGGAACCTCTTCTGTAGGTGTGGCCTGCTTTCCGGGTCCACTGGTGGAACCTCTTCTAACCGGTTCAGTAGATTTGACGAACCGGTTCTACCGAAGTGGTGCGAACTGGTAGGAACCCACCTCTGCTCTCCTCCACTCTCCCGAGATCTGTTGTGGTTTGATGAGACAATGGAGCAGGGTAGGTGACGGAAGGTACCCCCTTACCCATATTTAGAATGGAATAGAATAACAGAGTTGGAAGGGATCTTGGAAGTCTTCTAGTCCAACTCCCTTCTTAGTTCTTCCAACCGTTTTCTTCATATGTTTTAGCCTCCAGTCCCCTAATCATCTTTGTTGCTCTTTTCTGCTCTCTTTCTAGAGTCTCAACATCTTTTTTACATCGTGGTGACCAAAATTTTAATAGCTTTAAATATAAACATTGATTAACAGGTACATTTGTTCTTTCTCACGAATCAAAATCTTGCTTTGGACCATAAACAGTTTTGTTTTCATAAGAAATCATCTAACATTGCAAAATAATCAAATACTAGGTAGAATGATTTTATCAAATTAAAAGAGTACTTTCATTTCCAGGTGTAAATATATAAGTAGATTCTTAAAGACAATGAATGTAACTGGAATTTTAAGAAATTACTAATCCTAAATTAGTTGAGGAAGCACAGACAGCATGTTACTGGTGCCTTGATCTCTACAACCTACTGTATTTTTGAACCCTACCAAGGCCTTATAAAGTGGTATTAACCCTTCATGTGATCTTGATTCTCTCCCTCTGTTTATGCAGCCTAGAACTGTGTTGGCTTTTTTGGCAGCTGCTGCACACGGCTGGCTCATATTTAAATGGTTGTCCATTAGGACTTCAAGATCCCTTTCACAGTTACTACTATTGAGGAAGGTACCACCTATACTGTACCTGTGCATTTCGTTTTTCTTGCCTAAATGTAGAACCTCACTCTTTCCACCAATGAATTTCATTTTGTTAGATAGCACCCATTTTGAGAGCATCCTTGTCTCTGGAACCCAAGCTCTGGCTCTGAAGATGTGCAAGGATGGTGGAGGGAAGGGCGGGGGGAGGGAGAGCTCCATTTGGGTACATCTGGGAGCAGTAGAAGAATTTAGATCTTCATAGAGTCATAAAAGAAGTAAACAGTATACCGCTACGAAGATATATAGGACTCTGCAGTGCTATTGTCTTCAAAAGGAATTAAAAACAAATTGCTTTGGGCCAGGACATAATTTAGAGACTAGCGGCAATTTTATGACTTGCTAATGTTCCTAATTACAGGCCTGTGAAAGGCTTAATTAATTGGGGGGATGTAGCAAAAAAACAAAAAAAAAGAAGAAGGAAGGAAGGAGGGCAGAACGGGAGAGCGCGGAAGACTACAGAGGCTAAGAACAAGAGCGAGCTGCTATGCCTTGGGTTTGTTATCAATGGTTCCACAGCATTGATTTTACTGCCTGCGTAGGATTTAGGAGTTCTCCGTTTGCACAAAGAAAACGCTCCTCTCAGATTGAGGGAGGGGGGGAAAGCACATTAAGACCAACCCCTTGCTGCTATCTAATATACTTGCCTCTACTTAACCGAAAGCACTGGTAATCGTGTATATATACACACACGCACACACTCACATTTGTGAACCGGTAGCGAAGGTAAGTTGATTTCACCCCTGCTGTCAGGGTTCCAGATAGCATCCAAAAGTAAATCAGAGTCCAAGGCAAAATATTGCTCAAAGTTCCAATTGATGAAGAGGGCCATGTTGGCACATCTGGGAATACCTGAATCCGAAAGCTTCCCGGTTTTCCCCACCCAGTTGAAAGTCCAAGATCTTGCCCCCACACCCACCAGTACATCACATGGTCCAGTCTTCCACTGTCATGCTGGCAGTTCCACCCATCCAGTTCCGGTCAGGTGCAGAGGTGCAGAGACAAAAGATGACCTTGGTTTTCTAGAAAGAATTTTGTTGTGACTACTTAGTATGTGACTCCTTAAAAATCCCTCTTCCCATTTTCCCATAATAGAAAATGCATGGCAGAATAATAGAAAATATGGCAGGCCAAAGACCCAAAAGAAAAGATGGCTGCAGGCTTGACACCTACACCCATTGCTAATTGTCTTGCCTTCAGGTGCCTTGGAGAATAGCTTGACTCCCTCTTCTTTGTGGCAACCCCTGAGATATTGGAAGACTGCTATCATGTCTCCCCTAGTCCTTTTCATTAAACTAGACATATCCAGTTCCTGCAACCGTTCTTCATATGTTTTAGCCTCCAGTCCCCTAATCTTCTTTGTTGCTCTTCTCTGCACTCTTTCTAGAGTCTCCACATCTTTTCTACATTGTGGTGACCAAAACTGAATGCCGTATTCCAAGTGTGGCCTTACCAAGGCCTTATAAAGTGGTATTAACTCTTCACATGATCTTGATTCTATCCCTCTATTGATGCAGCCTAGAACTGTGTTGGCTTTTTTGGCAGCTGCTGCACATGGCTGGCTCCTATTTAAATGGTCGTCCATTAGGACTCCAAGATCCCTCTCACAGTTACTACTGTTGAGCAAGGTGCCACCTATACTGTACCTGTGCATTTCGTTTTTCTTGCCTAAATGTAGACTCTTACTCTTTTGAATTTCATTTTATTAGATAGTGCCCAATGTTCAAGTTTGTCAAGATCCTTCTGTATCTTTAGCCTGTCTTCTGGAGCGTTGGCTATTCCTGCCAGCTTGGTGTCATCTTCAAATTTGATGAGTTTCCCATTTATTCCCTCATCCAAATCATTGATGAAGATTTTGAAGAGTCCTGGGCCTAAAACAGAGCTTGGGATACTTCACTGCATACGTCCCTCCATGTAGATGCAGTTCCATTGAGGACTACACATTGAGTGCAGTTGGTCAGCCAGTTACGAATCCATCTGGTGGTGATGCTATCTAACTCACATTCTTCTACTTTATCTAGTAGGTTATGGTCTACCTTATCAAATGCCTTACTGAAGTCCAAGTAAACTATATCGACGGCATTCCTCTGGTCCACTAATTTTGTCACTTTGTCAAAGAATGCAATAAGATCAGTCTGGCATAATCTGTTTTTGACAAACCCATGTTGGCTTTTGGCTATTACTTTGTTTGCTTCTAGGTATTTGCTAATTCGTTGCTTGATTATCTTTTCCAGAATCTTTCCTGGTATTGAGGGCAGGCTGATAGGTCTGTAGTTTCCTGGATCTGTTTTTTCCCCCTTTTTCGAAGATGGGAACCACATCAGCTCTTCTCCAGTCCTCTGGCAGTTCCCTGGTGCTCCAGGACCTCTAAGGTCCCTTCCAACTCTGTTATTCTGTTATTTTTTTACAAGTTCTTGTCTTCAGTTTTCCAAGACACAAATCAATAGCAATGAAGGCAATTTAAAAATATCTCTATATTTCTAAGCCTTGTTAGAGACCCACACACACTCCCTTCACAGTCAGTTTCTGTTGCTCCCCTCTGGGGAGATGGTTTCAGAAGCTGAAATGAAGATACCATATTTTTCGAAGTATAAGACACACCGGAGTATAAGATGTACCAAGGTTTTGAAGAGGCAAATTTAAAAAAAAAAGGTTTTGCACTCTGCAGACCTCCCCAAAACAGCCCGTTGTTTTTGCAAAAATGGGCCCATTTTCACAAAAACGAGTCCATTTTTTGTCAAAAGAATTGCATGCATAGCCTTTAGGAGCCTTATAGTGTGCTCCTGGGGGTTGGGGGGACAAAATTGAGCAAAAAATGGCCCATTTTCCACTCATTTCTGCCCTCCCCAGCCCCCAGGAGCACTCTGAAAGCCTCCTAGAGGCTCTGCACGGCCATTTTGGTGAAGGGGGCGGGGTTTCAGGAGGCCAAAAATGCTGTATTCAGTGTATAAGACGCACCCAGATTTTCAGCCTCTTTTTTGAAGGAAAAAGGTGCGTCTTATACTCTGAAAAATACGGTAAGTATAATCCAGAGGTGGGTGGGTGGGCCCACTTTCAACGGAAGAGAGAACTGGTTCGCTCTCTGTTTGAAGGAAGCACTACCGGTTCGGGAGAACCGGTCCAAACCGTTAGGAACACACCACTGTTACGGGATTGTTAAATGAGGATGAGGATGTAGTGTATATTGGAGGGTGGTGATCTTTTGACAGCTTGCATGCAATGAAATTTCATTTTAATGTATGTCGATTAGTGCAGGGGTCCCCATTACTGTGGACCTCAGCCCATTACTGGGCTGTGAATGGGTGGCGCATGCACACATCCCACTTGTGCTAGCGTTGCCACTAGGGCCGCACAGGCATGCTAATGTCTCCGTGTGTGCTACCACCACCGCACATCATGCATGTGTGCTCATAGCCTTGTTCGTTCGTATGTATGCATATGTAAAGGTGCCTGCTCCTCCATTCCTAATGCAGGGAACTCTGCATTAGTGTACATTTAAAGTGACAATACAGTTATTCTAAATTCTAATCCAGGAGCATCTGATACGGACAGTGATGGGCATTTCCCTTCCCACTGGACTCAAGAAGCATCTTCCTTAAGCTGCATCACACTGCCCTTGTTTTTATAAACAAGTAGTGCTGATAACCCGGCATTGCCTGGGTATTTATTTATAGCGGGAAAATGTCCAGATCAAATGTAATTTCTAATGTTGGATTTCCCTCCTTAACAGTGGGAGCCCCCTTGTGCAGTACAGTGAAGCCATTACCATGGCTGCACTGTACAGTAGAAGCCATTTTACGGCACATTTTACGGTATCTTAACAGAACACCCACCCCAAGGGGTGTTAGGGGTGTCTTATCCTCCACAGTATTGGTTTCCAGAGAGTAAGTCATCTGTGTACCAAGTTTGGTTGAAATTGCTCGAGGCGTTCCAGAGTTATGCCGGAACACACACACACACACACACACACACACACACACACACACACACACACACACACACTTCCAGAATTCAGGAGGACCGTTAAAACAAATCTTGCTGGTTTTTTCTTTTTTTCTTTTCCTTTCCTAATATCTCAGGGGTTGCCACAAAGAAGAGGGAGTCACGCTATTCTCCAAGGCACCTGAGAGCAGAACAAAAAGCAATGGGGGGAAACTAATCAAGGAGAGAAGCAACTTAGAACTGGGGAGAAATTTCCTGACAGTTAGAACAATTAATCAGTGGAACAGAAGTTGCCTCCAGAAGTTGTGAATGCCCCAACACTGGAAGTCTTTAAGAAGATGTTGGATAGCCATTTGTCTGAAATGGTATAGGGTTTCCTGCCTAGGCAGGGGGTTGGACTAGAAGACCTCCAAGGTCCCTTCCATCTGTGCTATTGTATTGTATTGTATTGTATTTGTATTGCTGAGGCAGCCGTTTTGAAGGGAAAGGGGAAGCTTTCATAGCCCTCCTCCTCCGGAGAATACCGAAAGTCGGCAAGCTGCCAATCACCGCACAGAACTGGGTGTTTGGCATGCCCGTTTGCACTTTTTTTTCGTACACGCCAGCACATCCGCTTTGAAAGCAAAGGTGCCCTGCTTGAAAGCCTATTCCCCCATCAAACTTATATGTGTCAGCACTTAGAAGGCAGGTGAGAAATATACTATGGGTCTGGACAAGGTCACCAGTGTGATATCAGCTCATATCATCCCTCCCCGCGCCATCTCTCTAAAAATCAGTTGTATTATTAATTACTTACTTGCCTCTTACTTACCACCAACCTATCTTGGTCTTATTCCCTTCGGGCGGACAACGGCAGCTCCTGAGCCTGTTTGCAAGAGACTCTAACTGTTTAGTAAAGTTAATAGCAATAGCAATAGCAGTTAGACTTATATACCGCTTCCTAGGGCTTTCAGCCCTCTCTAAGCGGTTGACAGAGTCAGCATATTGCCCCCAACAACAATCCGGGTCCTCATTTTACCCACCTCGGAAGGATGGAAGGCTGAGTCAACCCTGAGCCGGTGAGATTTGAACAGCCGAACTGCAAAACTGCAGTCAGCTGAAGTAGCCTGCAGTGCTGCACTCTAACCACTGCGCCACCTCGGCTTAATACAGGTAGTCGTCAACTTACAACCAAAACTGAGGCCAAAGTTTCTGTTGTTAAGTGAGACAGCTGATAAGCCGTGGTGGGTTTCACATTTTGTTACCACCGGTTCACCACGCATGCGCCTGCTCACTGCACACACACGTGCCCGCTTCGCAAGCACACGCACCCCTTCCGTTCATGCGCCCAGCCTTTCGCGCATGTACTTTGGCCACGCGTGTGCATTCCATGGATGCCCCTGGCCTCAAAAACGTGCCTAAATAGGACAGCATAGAACTGGGGACGGCCCAGCCGTGATTTCCGTCACTGATTTGGTTGAAACCAGTCTGAACCGGCTGAATGCCACCTCTGTTGCTAAGGGAGGTTTGTCCTGTCTTGTCGCTGTGGTTAAGTGAATCACTGCAGTGTAAAGTGACCTCAAGACTGGACTACTGCAATGCGCTCTACATGGGGCAGCCCTTGAAGAGCATTCGGAGACTCCAGCTCGTCCAGAATGCAGCCGCATGAGCGATTGTGGGTGCACCTCGGTTTAAAAAAAACACTGCCCTGTACTTAGAACTTCTTCTTACGTGGGCACGAATTAAAAACACTCAAACGGAAATCAAATGGGTCCTTGAGAACTTTGCTGTGTTAAAAATATAAATGCAGGTGGGTCTCAGCCACAAACAGTTTTTTTTTCTCAAGAAATGTAAAATGTGCTCCCTGATAGCGCAATTCCCCAGCTATGAAGGAAAATTAATTGGGTGAACATCATCTGATCAAATCCACTTAGTGCAGGGGGCACATAAAAACAAAACCTAGAATGTAATTTCATTTAACAATCTGTTGTCCTAATGAAATTTTCTAATAATGCTCTAATTCTGATTTCTGTTCAGGAAGTGAGGTGGGTTTTTTTTTCTTTCCTCCTTCTCTCTTATTACTGCCTAATTTATTATCCTCGTTCTGGTGGTTTTCTATTTGGAGAATATTTTCCTTTCTCTTCTGAATTAATGTTTTATGAGTTTTCTCCAAACTACTGTGATATAATCGTGTCTTTAAGGTTAAAAAAGTGAAAATATCTTTTATGTATTTGTTTTATTTAGTTTCCTCCCGCCTTTATCATTTTTATAAATAATATATATAAAGCATATTGATTAAAAATCCCCAAATCACTAATTCTGCTGTCTGGATCATTTCCCCGGTTCCACCACAAAACCGCGGTTGACTAAAGCGTGCTCGACGAAACCGCGTACCTGACGTCATCACAGCGCAACTAAAAAAGCACGCTGTGAGCTGTAAAGCTAAAATTAACGCGTAAACCTAAACCTAACCCCCCCAAACCTAACCCTAAACCTAACCCTAAACCTAAACCTAACCCTTAACCTAACCCTTAACCTAACCCTTAACCTAACCCTAAACCTAACCCTAAACCTAACCCTAAACCTAACCCTAAACCTAACCCTTAACCTAACCCTTAACCTAACCCTAAACCTAACCCTAACCCTAACCCTAAACCTAACCCTAACCCTAACCCTAACCCTTAACCTAACCCTAACCCTAACCCTAACCCTAACCCTAACCCTAAACCTAACCCTTACCTTAACGTGAATCGGCTTGCTTTAAAAGTGCTTTTAAAAGCGCCCTTTTTTCTCCGCGGTCGTATTTGTCGCGCTGCTGATGTCAGGTACGCACTTTAATCGGGCGTGCTTTAGTGGACCGCGGTTTGGTCGTGCCACGCATTCCCCCACCCCCAATTTTTCTATGGGTAGTGTACAAAGTTAGCACCCACCCCATTATTTCAAAAATGAACTATTTTTGGAAATATTAAAAAAGGCAAAATATTATATTTCCCTAAAGGAGAAACATGCTCTTGGAAAGCATGTTTCTTAATAGCCCCAGCAGGACTGGGCCAGCCTATCTGCAGGACAAAAGATCTTCAGCTCCAAGTGATGGGATTAAGACATGACCCTCCAGGACATAATATGGTTATCTAGCAGCAGAGCTCACCACGTTGCACAATCTCCTAAAGACATTGCATCACCCAGCAAACTTCAACCAAACTTGACTCGGACAAACATGGCCCCATAGGAATCTGACAACAGCCAATAGAATAACATGTTCTTGCACAGGAACAGGAAGCTCAAGTTCAAAGCCCCAGAGAAGGTATAAAAAGCCCTCACACTGGACTCCGTGTGATCAGCTGCCCAGAACTACCCATGTGCTTTTGCTTTGCCATTAAATCATCTTTCCAGTCAGTCTCCATGTTTCCAGTGTCTTTTTCCAGGCTTGGGAATATTTCTCTACCAGTAAGTATTTGAATGCATGTTCCAAAACATACAACATACAACACCATTAGAGTTGAACGGCTTCTAATCCAACCTCCTGGTCTCGCAGGAGACCCTATACAAGTGATGGCTAACCTTTTTGGTGTCGCGGGCTGAAAGCATGCATGCTCGCATGCAACAGAGTACGTGAGCCCTCACCCATAATGCAATGTTCATGCAACACCCCTTTGCCCCCGCCCCCTGCACATGCGCCCCGTGTCCTCCTTGCCCATTTTTGGCTTCCAGGTTGGTGCAGGAGGCTTTCCAAGACCAAAATGGGGTGCGGGGGGGGGAGGGGCTCGTGTCGATGGGCGCTTCGCCTTAGCTGTTACAATGTAACGAGGGTTAACGGGAGAGGCAGTTTCTGTAAGCAGGGCAATAAAGATGAGGCTAGAAACAACACCAGAATGTTTCCTTATAGCAATAGCAATAGCAGTTAGACTTATATACCGCTTCATAGGGCTTTCAGCCCTCTCTAAGCGGTTTACAGAGTCAGCATATTGCCCCCAACAACAATCCGGGTCCTCGTTTTACCCACCTCGGAAGGATGGAAGGCTGAGTCAACCCTGAGCCGGTGAGATTTGAACAGCCGAACTGCAGAACTGCAGTCAGCTGAAGTAGCCTGCAGTGTTGCATTTAACCACTGCGCCACCTCGGCTCCTTCCTGCCTTCCTTACAGGATTAGCCCTGTAAAGTGGGAAAAAATCAAAAGGAGACTTCTTCCAACAACTGGTTCTCCAAACTGCTTAGAAAGTTAACAACCGGTTCTCCTGAATCGGTGCGAACCGGCTGGATCCCACCACTGGGTTATTCCCCCCCCCCCCACATCCCATTTGCACAAAACACTGATTCTTAAAATAACTTAATCCAGGTAATCCTTGATTTACGACCACAACCGGTGCCCCAGAATGTCCGTTGCAAAGCAAGGCACTTGTTAAATGTGCAGCTGCACCCCCATTTTATGACCTTTTGGGCCGTGGTTGTTAAACAGATCATTGGCGTTTGTTCAGGGAATCCAGCTTCCCTCTTTGAATTTACTTCTTTTTCTTCCTTTAAAAACAATTCCGCTGTAACACACTTCTCCAGGAAAAAAAAATACAAATACTTTCAGCCTCACCTTTTCTTTTTTTTTTTGAAAGTTTTATTAATTTCATATATACATTCACAATT
The DNA here is from genome assembly GCF_051295495.1 of Thamnophis sirtalis. Taxonomy (NCBI): domain Eukaryota; kingdom Metazoa; phylum Chordata; class Lepidosauria; order Squamata; family Natricidae; genus Thamnophis; species Thamnophis sirtalis. The sequence goes on along the minus strand of NW_028261386.1, from coordinate 4,040,933 downwards.
ATATGATCTCATAACTGTTATTAATAATATGTATTTATAACAATTTTCCCCCTACAGTTGACATTATTCTTGAAATTGCTTTCTTACCATCCCATAACTCCATCTTATCTTACAACATTCCTACTTCTTCTTCCTTCCTTCCCTCCTTCCTTCCCCCCTTTCTTCTCTCCTACTCTCCTTCCTTCCCTCCCTCCTTCCCCCTTCCCTCCCCCTTTCTTCTCTCCTTCTTTCCTTCCCTCCTCCTTCCCTGCTTCCATCCCTCCCTCCTTCCCTCCTTTCTTCCCTCCTCCTCTCCTTCCTTTCTCCCTTCCTTTCCTCCTTCCAGTCTCACCTTTTCAAGTAGCATCACTCGACTATTGCTGTGTTGTGTATACATAGCAATAACATAAAGACACACAGGTGTAATAGGAGGTCGAGAGTAAAAACACACTCAGAGACCGAGGCCAGATGTCAGCAGGTAGACGTAGGAGGCTTTCCTAAAGGGCTTCAAAACCATTTCAGAAGCCTTGTTTCACATGATTTCTCTTTCTGGATTGGCACTGAATTTCTCATGAATGAAGGCAAATCAGGATCACGTTACAGGATCCAATCTGGGTTGGTCTCCGGGACCAGAGGTTTTGTCTTCCAAGTTTTGGGACTTGTAGAAAGTTAGCACGCGCTCCTCTCCTGGAAGAACGGAATATTTTGAAAAATATTTTTCCCTGTTTTATTTTGTTTTATTTATATAACATCCAATTTTCATCCAACAGTGTCTGTTCTGGATACAGGGTATGCTCAAATAATCATATTATACATCTTCATTGTTATAATTCCTTGGCATCATACTAATCATATAATAACATAATAATATGACAACATTAATATTTAACATTTGACATCATCTTCTTTAACAACATTCCTCTTTACCATTTTCTCCAGTTGTATCTCCTCCTTTCTAACTTCTATTATTTAGCCATTGATAGAATACGTCCCATATCAAAAAGTATTAAGTTTCTTCTCTATCCTTAATAGCAAGTGTTAATCTATACATTTCTGCGCAGTCTAATATTTTCTTTGTGTTCCAAAGGTTTTATTTCTTTTAAAAAAACACAAATATTTCATCATTCGTCAATCATTAAAACATTGAAGTACAGTTTTTCTTGTATGCCACTCCCTCCCTCCACACCCCAACCCCCCTCCTCCTCCCCCCCCCCGACTTCCCAGAACCCGTACACGGTATGGAGTTTTAACTAACACAGTCTAAAATCTATTGAGAAAAAAGAAATAAAGAAATCAATGACATTCTACATTGACCTTAGCTTCTTCTTGCTGAACTAACTTTAAACAATTTAAATCATTTCTGATCTTAAGCATAGGCTAACTGGAATTTCTTGGTCCCGTATTTATTTTGTATATAGTCAATCCATTTTTTCCAGTCTCGTTTATATCTCTCATTTGAATGATCTTTAAGATATGCCGATATTTTAGCCATCTCGGCTAAGTTTGTGACTTTCAATGTCCATTCTTGGATTGTAGAAAAGTCTTCCTTCTTCCAGTATTGCGCCACCAACAGTCTTGCTGCCGTTATTAGGTGCAGAATCAAGTTAGTCTCTACCACTGTAAAATCAGTACATATACCTAGTAAAAATAACTGAGGATGTCTAATATTTTCTTAATTACATTCCCTTCAGACGGGATCTCATTATCATAATTGTTGCACAAATACAATTCTAGTTGCAGTTAAAATATGCAGGATCAAATATGTGGGTTTCTTATCATATATTTCAGGTAGGATACCTGTTCTGACCACCCTCTGTATGGTGAGTGACGGCGACACAAGATTACTGCTAGACAATTTATTCACAGTAAATTAACACACCGACAAGACTTTGGCAGCAACCCAGACTTCCACAGATAAGAAATACACACAAGAGCTTCTCCAGCTTTAGTATAATAGTTGAGTCCTGCAAAAAGCCTCCTCCCAAAGTCTCTTCTTATATACTCTCTTGGGAGGAGCCTAATCACAACCACCTGGTCCCAATTATCTTCTGTATCTTCGTAGTTGCTGTCGGCGCTTATCTGCCCGTCTTTGCCTGGCGTCCAGGACCAACTCCCTTAGCTCCTCTCCACTGCTCCAAGGCCTGACGTCAGGGACAAACTCCCTTTGGCTTTCACCGCTGCTCCATGCCTCAGGCACCTCCTGGTGGCCAACCAGCCTCTCTGGTCCCTGCTCGGAGTCTGAACCCTGTCCAGGGTCCTCCACATCTTCCAGAACCGACTCATAGGGTCCCTCGCTATCGGAGTCTGTTTGCAGCTCCAACGGCTCCTGCTGGGCCACAACAGATACCCAACAAACATATCTCTGGTTTCAGATCCATACGTTGTTTTGTCATTTTTTCCCCAGCCATGTATGTATTTTTGGCCAATATTTCCTTGCTTTTGGGCATGTCCACCACAGTGGTGGGTTCCTACCAGTTTGGACCAGTCCAGCTGAACCAGTTTGCCGCCGTGGGTTGCTGGAACTGGCAGCAACCCAGGCCTGCTACACCCCCAAACTGGTTCTCCGGGCAGCGTCATAGGCGCCACCATAGGTGCTGCCATCTTATTTTTTGCTTCTGTGCATTTGTGTGTAGCTTTTTTGATGTAGATTGGGATGTTGATGGCAAGCTATAGCAATAAGCACTTAGACTTATATACCGCTTCACGGTGCTTTACAGCCCCCTCTAAGCGGTTTACAGTCAGCCTATTGTCCCCAACAATCTGTGTCCTCATTTTACCCACCTTGGAAGGGTGGAAAGTCGAATCAACCTTGAACTGGTCAGGATCAAACTCCTAGCAGTGGGCAGAGTTAGGCTGCACTAAGTGCAATAACACTAAGACTTATGTACCGCTTCACAATATTTTACAGCCCACTCTAAGTGGTTTATAATCTGGGTCCTCATTTTACCCACCTCGGAAGGATGGAAGGTCGAGTCAACCTTGAACTGGTCAGGATCAAACTCCTAGCAGTGGGCAGAGTTAGGCTGCACTAAGTGCAATAGCACTAAGACTTATGTACCGCTTCACAATATTTTACAGCCCACTCTAAGTGGTTTAGAATCTGGGTCCTCATTTTACCCACCTCGGAAGGATGGAAGGTCGAGTCAACCTTGAACTGGTCAGGATCAAACTCCTAGCAGTGGGCAGAGTTAGGCTGCACTAAGTGCAATAGCACTAAGACTTATGTACCGCTTCACAATATTTTACAGCCCACTCTAAGTGGTTTAGAATCTGGGTCCTCATTTTACCCACCTCGGAAGGATGGAAGGTCGAGTCAACCTTGAACTGGTCAGGATCAAACTCCTAGCAGTGGGCAGAGTTAGGCTGCACTAAGTGCAATAACACTAAGACTTATGTACCGCTTCACAATATTTTACAGCCCACTCTAAGTGGTTTATAATCTGGGTCCTCATTTTACCCACCTCGGAAGGATGGAAGGCCGAGTCAACCTTGAACTGGTCAGGATCAAACTCCTAGCAGTGGGCAGAGTTAGGCTGCACTAAGTGCAATAGCACTAAGACTTATGTACCGCTTCACAATATTTTACAGCCCACTCTAAGTGGTTTAGAATCTGGGTCCTCATTTTACCCACCTCGGAAGGATGGAAGGCCGAGTCAACCTTGAACTGGTCAGGATCAAACTCCTAGCAGTGGGCAGAGTTAGGCTGCACTAAGTGCAATGACACTAAGACTTATGTGCCACTTTGCAATGCTTTACAGCCCACTCTAAGTGGTTTACAATCTGGGTCCTCATTTTACCCACCCTGGAAGGATGGAAGGCCAAGTCAACCTTGAACTGGTCAGGATCAAACTCCTAGCAGTGGGCAGAGTTAGGCTGCACTAAGTGCAATAGCACTAAGACTTATGTGCCACTTCGCAATGCTTTACAGTCCACTCTAAGTGGTTTACAATCTGAGTCCTCATTTTACCCACCTCGGAAGGATGGAAGGCCGAGTCAACCTTGAACTGGTCAGGATCAAACTCTTAGCAGTGGGCAGAGTTAGATTGCACTAAGTACAATAACACTAAGACTTATGTACCGCTTCACAATGCTTTACAGCCCACTCTAAGTGGTTTACAAAATGGGTCCTCATTTTACCCACCTCGGAAGGATGGAAGGCCGAGTCAACCTTGAGCCTGGTGGGATTTTCAACTGCCAATCATCAGGACGGCTGTAAGCTCGAACGCCGCCGGCCTTTGAATGCCGCCGTGCGGATGGCAATCTTGAGAGGTGATCACTAAGTCAGAGGAGCATTACCTGCAGGCCGAGAAGTTCTCTCTGAATCTGAGCGGAGAGATTTTTTTAAAGAGGGATGTCGAACCTAATGAATGCGCCAGCCTTTCCATTTGCAAACGCCCCTCCAGCAACCGCCAAACTCTGTTCTCTGCTTCCCCCCCCCTCCCGAAAAAGGCGCTCTTTGACCACTGAACTGATACTTAACACTCGGCTTCCTATTTGCAGCTATCTGATAGGTTTGGGTGATTTATTCATGACTGATGTAGTGAAAAATTGGAAAAAAGTGAGAAGGCCAGCCAGGATGTCAAGATTCCTATGTCAGATGAAGGCCCAGCACCTAACAACCCGGGAACGGTCACAAACAGGATTGCGTTTCGGTCGGTGAGCACAAAGTGGCACCTTTCTATAAAAGGAAGGTGAAATTGGAAGTTAGATTGCTCGGTTTTAATTCCTTCGGGGATTCGCAATTTGCCCGCGGAGGAGAGAGTACAAGCTCTCCGAATAATAGAATGCAGAGTTGGAAGGGACCTTGGAGGTCTTCTAGTCCAACCCCTAGCTCAAGTAGGAAACCCTAGACCAGTGATGGCTAACCTTTTTTGGTGCCGAGTACCGAAAGCGTATGCGCACCCACCAGGGATGGGTTCCGGCAGTCACTACTGCTGGTTCATTCATGGGTGTACCCTGCACCCGCTTGATGCGCGCTGTGCATCGACAATAAAAATTGTTCTGCGCATGCGCAGAAGCAAAAAATAATAGGCACCGCCCGGAGAATCAGTTAGGGGGTGTGGCAGGCCTGAGTCACTGTCGGTTCCAGCGACCCAGGCTGCAAATCACTACCGCTTTGGCCAAACCGGTACGAACTGGTAGCAACCCACCACTGGCGCGCACCCACAAATTGCAATGTGAACGTCCCCCGCACATGTACCCTGCCAGTGGTGGGTTTCAAAATTTGTTAGAACCTCTTCTGTAGGTGTGGCCTGCTTTGTGGGAGTGGCTTGCCAGCCTTGTGACTAGGTGGGAGTGGCTTGCCAGCCATGTGACTGGGTGGGAGTGGCTTGGCAGTCATGTGACTGGGAGGGCGTGGCTTGGCAGTCATGTGACTGGGAGGCCGTGGCCAACTTGTAAAATGTGGTGAAGCTCACTTAACAATGCTCTTGCTTAGCAACCAAAATGTTGGCTCAGAAACTCTGGAATTTGAAGCATGCAAGTCTTAAAGCTGTCAAGTTACAAGACCCTTGCATCCCTAACCCTTTAGGAAATAAACCCCCAGGCCCAGGGGTGTTCAAACTTGACATCTTTAAGACTTGTGGACTTCAACTCCCAGAATTCCTCCTCCAGTCATATTGGCTCAGGAACTCTGGCATTGAAGTGTGCAAGTCTTAAAGCTGTCAAGTTACAAGACCCTTGCACCCCTAACCCTTTAGAAAAAAAAACCCCAGGGGTGTTCAAACTTGACAGCTTTAAGACTTTAAGGTTTAGATAGGACTCTTAAGAGGCGGGCGGGGCGATTGGTGAGCCAGCCAATCAGTGAGTGGTGGGCGGGGCAAGCGTGGTGCGGACGGGCAGGGGGTGGGAGCTGGAACTGGTTCTAAACAGCATGGTAGATTTGTGGAACCTTTTCTATAGAAGAGGTTAGAAGTGGCAGGAACCCATCCCTGCACCCTGTGCCCCATTTTGGCTTCCAGGTTGGTGCAGGAGGCCTTCCAGGACCAAAACAGGGTGGATGGAAGGATTTATACTCCTTGCAGACAGCTGGTCATTTGCATCCTTTTAATGAGTTGTTGAGGCCACCTGCAGGGATAACTGCTATACAACATCATTTACCTCCAGTCTACAACACAGTCTTTTCAACAGGCTCAAGAAGGCTTCACACCCATTTGCCCCACTCAGGTGACCCTGAGGACAGAGACAAACCTCCAGGTGGCCTCAATGACTCTCTAAAAGGATGCAAATGACCATCTGTCTGCAAGGAATATAAATCCTTCCATTCTCCCCCATCCAGACAGAGCTGAAGAAGCTTCTTGGATGAAAAGCGAAACGGCTTCAAAGAAAAACCAGAAACTCCAGTTGCCCCATTAAAAAAAAAGCACCTTTGGGACAACCATGAGTCTGGATGACTGAGAATCTCCATAGACATGTAAATTATAAAATGTATAACAGACTAGCAGAGTCGGAAGGGACCTTGGAGGTCTTCTAGTCCAACCCCTTGCTATATCATTTCAGACAAAAGACCTGGTGAAAGTCATTAGCCTTTTCCTGCTTTTTAATTGAGCAGCAAGCCTCACTGAACCTAAGGTGAATTACACCGGAGTAAAGGTTCACAGGATCCGGAAGGATTTAAATGTCCCCACAGAGCAATAATACCGTCAGGGAAAAGTTTTATTGCGGCTTCCGTTGAACAGTAGCCTGGTGGAATCATGGCTTGAACCCTGAACCAGCTGCTCTGTTTAAAAAGAAAGAAAGAAAAAAGACATCCTCAAATCCCTGCAATCTAATCAATTATTTTTATGACTTTTCTAAAAGCAATCACCGGTTGATATATTGCACCTTTTACACTGTCTTGGCTTCAGAGATCATTGCTGCATGCAATGGTAGAGTTCTCATGTTCTGGAGATTTTCAAGCAGAGGTTGGGCTGTCGTTTGTCTGAGATGTTCCTAGAATGGAAGAGAAGAGAAAATAGAAGAGAAGAGCATATAGAATAGAATAGAATAGAATAGAATAGAACAGAAAATAGAATAGAGTAGAAAATAGAAGAGAAGAGAAAGTAGAAAAGAAGAGCATATAGTATAGAATAGAAAATAAAATAGAATAGAAAATAGAATAGAATAGAAGAGAATAGCAATGAATAGAATAGAATATAGAATAAAATAGAATATAGAATAAAATAGAATATAGAATAGAATAGAATAGAATAGAATAGAAAATAGAAGAGAAGAGAAAGTAGAAAAGAAGAGCATATAGAATAGAAAATAGAAGAGAAGAGCATATAGAATAGAATAGAACAGAAAATAGAATAGAATAGAAAATAGAAGAGAAGAGCATATAGAATAGAATAGAATAGAACAGAAAATAGAAGAGAAAATAGAAGAGAAAAGTAGAAGAGAAGAGCATATAGTATAGAACAGAATAGAAAATAGAATAGAAGAACATATAGAATAGAATAGAATAGAATAGAAAATAAAATAGAATAGAAAATAGAAGAGAAGAGCATATAGAATAGAATAGAATAGAATAGAAAAGAAGAGAAGAGAAGAGCATATAAAATAGAATAGAACAGAAAATAGAAGAGAATAGAAAATAGAAGAGAATGGAAAATAGAAGAGAACAGAATAGCAATGAATAGAATAGAATATAGAATAAAATAGAATATAGAATAAAATAGAATATAGAATAAAATAGAATATAGAATAATAGAATATAGAATAGAATAGAATAGAATAGAATAGAATAGCAATGAATAGAACAGAATAACAGAGTTGGAAGGGACCTTGGAGGTCTTCTAGTCCAACCCCCTTCTTACGCAGGAATCCCTACACCACTTCAGACAAAGAGTTGTCCAATCTCTTCTTAAAAACCTCCAGTGTTGGAGCATTCACAACTTCTGGAGGCAAACTGATTATTTGTTCTCACTGTCAGGAAAGTTCTAAGTTGCCTCTCTCCTTGATTAGCTTCCACCCATTCCAGCTTGCGGGGGACCCTGTACTGAACCAGAGGGTTGGAATAGATCAGGGGTGTCAAACTCGAATTCAGTGAGGGCCACATCAGGGTTGTGTTTGACTTTGGGGGGCTGGGTGGGTGTGGGGCAGGGTGGGCATGGCCAGCTCAACATCCCTTGTGTCAGGGGCACCTGTGATGGCCCCGGGCAGGGCTGGGAAATCCATTGTCTTCCTCTCTCCCTCCCTTTTAAAATCCACAAGTTTTAAAGTCCACAAGTTTTAAAGTGACCAAGATTCAGAGCAGTGGTGGGATTCAATTTTTTTTAAACTACCGGTTCTGTGGGTGTGGCTTGGTGGGCATGGTATGGCTTGGTGGGCGTGGCTTGGTGGGCATGGAAGGGGAAGAATACTGCAAAATCCCCATTCCCTCCCAATCAGCTGGGACTCGGGAGGCAGAAAAGAGATGGGGGCGGGGCCAGCCAGAGGTGATATTTGCTGGTTCTCCAAACTACTCAAAATTCCCTCTACCGGTTTTCTAGAACTGGTCAGAACCTGCTGAATACCGTTATTCAGCCGCTTCGGACCAGTTCTCCCAAACCAGTAGCGGAAATCTCAGGTGGCTCCGCCCACCCGCCCCCAGCTCTATGGCACATCATTTAGGCCCTTTTAAAATCCCAAGCGCATGGGCATCGCTCACATTTGAAGGTAAGTAAATACGACCCCGTACTGTTCTTCACCCCTGCACTACCAATTTGTGTATGTCATGTAAGTGTCCCTGACTCTCTTTTTAACTTCCTATCCCGCACAACTGTTGAAAGAAATGTCCTTCTGGGTTCAACTCCAAGTGGGGAAGAAGACACTGGAGACATGGAGGCTGCTTGGAAAGATGGTTTTAATGGTGGACAGGACCACATGGCTTCAGCTCCTGAACAGAAAAGGTGATCACATGCTTCAATGTTGGTGGAGAAGAAGAGAAGGGCTGAGGGAGGGGCTTGCTAGGCTTTTTATATCCTGTTTAGTCCCACCTCTCTGTTTCCTGTTCCTGTGTAAGAAATGTATTCTGATTGGTTGTCAGACTCCCATGGTGCCATGCGGGGGCTACTCTCTAGGCTGTGATGAGTTCTCAGATGCCTTGTGGTCAGTTGAGTATATTATCATGCCTTTCTGTAGCTGCTGGTGAAGTCTTTATTATGTAAAGTGGGCTAGCCTGGCTAGTCTTAATGGGCCTATTGACAAAGTGGGGGTGGGCAAGAAGGTACAGGCAACTATTCTGTCTTTTAAAACATGCTTCTTTTCACATCCAGAGAAATATTCTGTCTTTTCAACATTTCCTAGGATATTTCATTTTTTTGGGAGAGGGTTGGATGATAACTTCCCACACAACAACATTCTGTGCCTTGCCCCAGCTGCAAACTGTAGCTCCAAATTCTGTCTTCACGTCTGAAATGGAATCAAGGCATCCTGGCTAATTCTGATGGATTTGTTTGTCATTCCCTGGCATCCAACCTTCTGTCTAGGAATGACTGGAAAATATGATGATTAATCCGAGGGGGCGGAAAAGAAGGGGTGGGAGCTGCCAGAGGAAACCGGAGAAAGGCAAAGAACTCAAATGCCTGAACAATCACGTGAAGAGCTGGTGTTGGTATTTCTTTTCTTTTTTTTATAATTACACTTTGCAGGCCAATGTGGGCCTCCTCCCTCATTACTACCCTGTGGTTCGTGCAAGCTGACTCGTCCCCAGCAGGGTACCATCTACGGCTCCAAATGATCACAGTTCCTCTTTGCTCATTACTAACCCTTGAATGGTGGGCTGATTAGCCATGCAGGGTCTCCTGCCTGCCTCCGTCTCATCTGCCTTCCCGCCTCCTGTAAGATTGAAAGAGGACGTCAAATGCTATGCAGCCTCGCCTTCCTCCACGTTTATATATTTATCAGCTGCTTTCTGCTTCTTGTACGTTTTACACCAGTTGGAAAGAAATGTCTTTCCAGGTTCAGTTCCAAGTGGGGGGAAAGACACTGGAAACATGGAGGCTGCTTGGAAAGATGGTTTAATGGTGGACAGCACCACATGGCTTGAGCTCCTGAACAGAAAAGAGAGATCACATGCTTCCAGATGTTGGATGAAGAAGAAAAGAGACTGAGATACTGAAAGACGCTGGTTTTATGCCCTCTCTGGCCTTTGATCTTCAGCATGTGTTCTGATTGGTTGTCAGGCTCCCATGGGGCCATGCAGGGGCAACTCTCTAGGCTGTGCTTTGAGTCCAAGTTTGGTTGAGCATTGCTTCTTCCCAGGTGCCCTGTGGTGAGATGGGTAAAGGGCTAATACAATAATGCCATAAACCCATCACCCTGGAGCTGAAGGGGGAGATCTTTGTTATGTAGAATAGACTGGCCAAGGCTTTTTAATGGCCCATTGACAAAGGTGGGGGCTATGTAGTCACGTGACTGACGGTCAAAAGAAAGAAACACACTTTAACAATGTCTTGCTGCAGCAGAGGGTTGGACTAGATGACCTCTAGGTCCCTTCCAGCCCTGGATTGCTGGGCTCTTTCAAGGTATCCTCTGAAGCTGCATCTAGTGCCAAAAGCACATTTGGGACAACCATGATTTGGAGAATCTCCATAGATATCTACAACTACAGACAAATGATGAACATCTTCTAAATTGTTAACTACCGTACTTTTCGGAGTGTAAGACACACCAAGATTTTGAAGAGGCAAAATTAAAAAAAAAAGTTTTGCACTCTGCAGACCTCCCCAAAACGGCCTGTTTTTTGTGAAAACGGGCCAGGTTTTTTTTTTTTTAATGGCATACATAGCCTTTAGGAGACTTATAAAGTGTTCCTGGCGGCTGGGGGGGGGGCAAAATTGAGCAAAAAACAGCCCCTTTTTCGCTCATTTCTGCCCTTTCCAGCCCCCAGGAGCACTCTGAAAGCCCCCTAAAGGCTATGCATGGCCATTTTGGTGAAGGGGGCGCGGTTTCAGGAGGCAAAAAAAAAAATGCCGTATTTAGTGTATAAGACGCACCCAGATTTTCAGCATCTTTTTTTGAGGGAAGAAGGTGCGTCTTATACTCTGAAAAATACGGTAGCCTGGTAGCTGATGCCCTCCAACATCTAATTGAAAACAGGTTCTTTGCACCTGAGCCAGTGGTGGGTTTCAAAATTTTTTTGAACCTACTCTGTGGGTGTGGCCTCCTTTGTGGGAGTGGCTTGCTGGCCATGTGACCTGGTGGGAGTGGCTTGCCGGCTATGTGTTCTCCCTCCCTCCCTCCCTCCCTCTCTCTCTTCCTTCCTTTTGTCTCTCTGTCCCTTTTTCCTTTTTTTCTTTCATCTCTCTCTCACTTTTTCTTTCTTTTTTTCTTTTTTCTTTTTTTCTTTTTTCTTTTTTTCTTTCTTTCTTTCTTTCTTTCTTTCTTTCTTCCTTTCTTTCTCCTTCTCTCTCTGTGTGAGTCTGTGTGTGTGTGTGTGAGTGAGTGGTGGGTTTCAAAAATTTTTGGAACCTCTTCTGTAGGTGTGGCCTGCTTTCCGGGTCCACTGGTGGAACCTCTTCTAACCGGTTCGGTAGATTTGACGAACCGGTTCTAGCGAACTGGTGCGAACTGGTAGGAACCCACCTCTGACCTGAGCATAAAGGAAAGTGCTCACCAATATAGGATCAGCCCCTAAATTGACACGATCCATAGATAATCAGTCCCTAAATGGCAAGGTGCAAGAGAAGGAAGACCAACTGGAATTGTAGCTGGGATTGATTACAAAAAAAAGGCATCCGGTTGCCTGCTACACCACTAGATAATGAACTGCCTCGGAAATAACAGGAATCAACATCAGTAGATTTGTGCGAAGATCAATGACACAAGGGAAGACACAGTTGCCGGTCAATGGTGATAGATTGGGAGAAGTTTAATATCAAGAGAGGAATCTTTCAAAGAGACTCACTATCACCTCTACTATTTGTCATGCATTGATTCTTCTGTCAACAATCCTGAACAAGTCAGGAGATGTCTATCAAATATCAAAAAACGTCTACCAGATCATCCCATCTCCTTTACATGGATGACCAGTATCAAGACAGTTATTAAGGGAGTTTTGCCCCATTTTATAGCAATAGCAATAGCAGTTAGACTTATATACCGCTTCATAGGGCTTTCAGCCCTCTCTAAGCGGTTTACAGAGTCAGCATATCGCCCCCCACAGTCTGGGTCCTCATTTCACCCACCTCGGAAGGATGGAAGGCTGAGTCAACCTTGAGCCGGTAAGATTTGAACCGCTGAACTGCAGATAGCAGTCAGCTGAAGTGGCCTGCAGTACTGCACTCTAACCACTGCGCCACCTCGGCTCTTTTTTGACCTTTCTTAGTACTGGCAATAGCGCTTAGATTTATATACCGCTTCACAGTGCTTTTACAGCCCTCTCTGAGCGGTTTACAGAGTCAGTTTCTTGCCCCCAACAATCTGGGTCCTCATTTTATTGACCTCGGAAGGATGAAAGGCTGAGTCAACCTTGAGCTGGTCAAGATCGAACTCCTGGCTGCGGGCAGAGTTCACCTGTAATAACAATATCACTTAGATTTATATACCACTTCACAGTGCTTTTACAGCCCTCTCTAAGCGGTTTACAGAGTCAGCATGTGGCCCTCAACAATCTGGGTCCTCATTTTATCAACCTCGGAAGAATGGAAAGCTGAATCAATCTTGAGCCGGTCAGAATCAAACTGCTAGCAGTGAGCAGAATTAGCCTGCAATAGCAATAGCACTTAAGACTTACATACTGCTTCACAGTGCTTCACAGCCCCCTCTAAGCAATTTACAATCAGCATTTTGCCCCCAACAATCTGGGTCCTCGTTTTACCCAACCTTGGAAGGCTGAGTCAACCTTGAGCCGGTCCGGATCAAACTCCTGGCAGTCGGCAGAATTAGCCTGCAATCCTGCATTCTAACCACGGAGCCACCACAGCTCGGTTGTTACGTGAATCGTTGCAACTGTTAAGTTAGTAAAACGGTTGTTAACTGAATCTTGCTTCCCCACGGACTTTGCTTGTCAGAAGTTTTGCAAAAGGGGATCATATGACCCCCCCGGGATTCTGCGACCGTCATAAATACGAATCAGTTGCCAAGGGTCTGAATTTAAATCACATAATTATGTGGATGCTGCAACGGTCGTGTGAAAAACAGTGATAAGTCACTTTTTCCAGTGCCGTTGTAACTATGAATGGTCACTAAATGAACAGTTGTTAAGTCGAAGCGTATCTAAAGGTAAAGGTTCCCCTCGCACGTATGTGCTAGTCGTTCCTGACTCTAGGGGGCGGTGCTCATCTCCGTTTCAAAGCCGAAGAGGCAGCGCTGTCCGAAAACGTCTCCGTGGTCGTGTGGCCGGCATGATTAAATGCCGAAGGTGCACTGAACGCTGTTCCCTTCCCACCAAAGGTGGTTCCTATTTTGTCTACTTGCATTTTTACGTGTTTTCAAACCGCTAGGTTGGCAGAAGCTGGGACAAGGAACGGGAGCTCACTCCGTTATACGGTGCTAGGGATTCGAGCCGCCGAACTGCCGACCTTTCTGATCAACAAGCTCAGCATCTTAGCCACTGAGCCACCGCGTCCCTATATTTCACAAAACAGCAGCTCTGGGCACATCCATGGCTCAAACCTTTCTTAAAACAAGCCCCTCCTCAAGATTTGAGACCCCCGATGGTCATGGAAGCATTTGGGAAGGGCTTGGGGCAAATTTTGGGAACTTCTGTTCAGACTAATCCATTTTAATTTATCACCCTATATCAGATTTCATGGATTCCGGCTCCGGAGAAAAGAAACGTTTATGTATGTTCAGCTCTTGGAAGGAAGAGAGAAGAGGTGGAACGAGGGGAGGAGAGAGGTCAGGGATAAAGAGACAAAATAATTTGGGCGGTTAGAGATATTCTTATATCTAAGGAAGTGGATTGGAACCCACAAAACCTGATGAGATAATAAAATGAAATTGGTTCGTCTTTAAAGTGCTGCCAAATCCTTCTTCCCCCATCCTTCCTTCCTTCCTTCCTTCCTTCCTTCCTTCCTTCCTTCCTTCCTTCCTTCCTTCCTTCCTTCCTCCTCTCTCCTCCCTCCCTCCTATGTAGTTATTATTCCCCTCCTTCCTCCATTCTCTTTTCTTTCTCTCCCTCTTTCTTTCTCTTTCTTTCTCTCCCTCTTTCTTTCTTTCTTTTTATTTCTCTCCCTCTTTCTTTCTCTCCCTCTTTCTTTCTCTTTCTTTATCTCCCTCTTTCTTTCACTCTTTCTTTCTTTTTATTTCTCTCCCTCTTTCTTTCTCTCCCTCTTTCTTTCTTTCTCCCTTTCTTTCTTTCTTTTTCTCTTTCTTTTTTCCCTTTCCCTTTCTTTTTCTCTCTCTCTCTCCCTTTCTTTCTTTTTCTCTTCCTCTCCCTCCCTTTCTTTCTTTTTCTCTTCCTCTCCCTCCCTTTCTTTCTTTCTTTCTTTTTATTTCTCTCCCTCTTTCTTTCTCTCCCTTTCTTTCTCCCTTTCTTTCTTTCTTTTTCTCTTTCTTTTTTCCCTTTCCCTTTCTTTTTCTCTCTCTCCCTTTCTTTCTTTTTCTCTTCCTCTCCCTCCCTTTCTTTCTTTTTCTCTTCCTCTCCCTCCCTTTCTTTCTTTCTTTCTTTCTTTTTATTTCTCTCCCTCTTTCTTTCTCTCCCTTTCTTTCTCCCTTTCTTTCTTTCTTTTTCTCTTTCTTTTTTCCCTTTCCCTTTCTTTTTCTCTCTCTCTCCCTTTCTTTCTTTTTCTCCTCCTCTCCCTCCCTTTCTTTCTTTCTTTCTTTCTCTCTTTCTTTCTTTTTCTTTCTCTCTTTTTCTTTCTTTCACTCTCTTTCTTCAAGGGAGTTTCACGTACTCACAGTTTCGGTGTGTGGTGAACCGATGGTAAAATTATGTGGAAACCCACCTCTGATCGTGGTGCTGTCCAGATCTGTGGGGGGACTACAATGCCCAGAATGCTGGAATGGAATTCTGGGTGTTGTAATCCCAGTCCTTCTGGAGGACACCTGATTGGGAAAAAATGCCCTGAAATCCGAGGAAATCTTAGGCCAGAACAGTGTTTTTCAATCATACCAACTTTATGATGTGTGGACTTCAACTCCCAGATTATTTCGCCAGCCAATATGATCCCCACTTTGCCAACTGCACACAGTTAAGATTTCTTTGTTTTCAACCACCTGCAAACCATATCTCTGGAAAATAAGAGTTTTTCCGCAATTTATGTCTCGGACAAAGTTGTCGGCTGACAAGCCAGCAGAAGAGGAGAAGGAAGGAAGGAAGGAGGAGGGAAAGGGGGTGATGAAAAATTATTTGCCAAACCCCATGCCCTAAAGACACTTGTATGGACAACAATTACAGCCCCTTAATTAACTGGAATTTCGGTTCTCCCGTCAACCGTAGCTTGTCCGGTGCTAAAGTTATGCCACTGGTGATGTCGGGAACTAGTTAATGAATATAAATCAAACGGTTTATAGTTAGCAAACGTGTAATAGGGTGGCAGTGTGCAGAATTTCAATGTAAAACGCCGGAGGATAGGAACATACCATTCGTAATGTACACACACACACACAAATTGGCACACTTTTCTGCTTACAAAAGGGGACAATATTAGATCCTAGATTTTAGAAAAGGACCCTCTGAAGCCAGGAGAAATTCCTTAAGAGAATCGGAACCCCCCCCTGGTTGAAAGGCCTCCCTGAATCCCACTTCACTTCTTCCAGAGTTCCTGAGCCAGGTGGAATCCATTTCTTCTTGGTCATATGGGTTGTTCATGTGATGTTTGGTAGCGTGCCCTGAAGCCAGAGGCATTGAAGGTGACTTCTGGGGTCACGCCGTGAAGGATAACCAGTAAAAGCCAGAGTTGGGAATGACCAAGGCTTAAACCAAGAGCAGAGTAACAAAAACACCTCAAGTCTATGAACCAGCACAAATACTGCATGACATTTAAGATAGACCCCCAAAGTGGTCAAACGTAAGGTGTCCTTAAGAGTTTTTGATAGGTCAATCGAAAACGAATTAACAGGTTAACAGAGTCGGAAGGGACCCTGTAGGTCATCTAGTCCAACCCTCTGGCCAAGCAGGAGACCTTACACCATTTCTGACAGATGGCAGTCCAGTCTCTTCTCGAAAGCTTCCATTGATGAAGCTCCCACCACTTCCGAAGGCAACTTCTGTTCCATGGGTTGATTGTTCTCACTGTCAGAAAGTTCCTCCTTATTTCTAGGTTGAATCTCTCCTTGGTCAGTTTCCATCCATTCTTCCTTGTCTGGCCTTCGGGTGCTTTGGAAAACAAGTTGACCCCTTCCTCCCTGTGGCAGCCCATCAAATATTGGAAGATTGCTATCCTGTCTCCCCTGGTCCTTCTCTTCACTAAATTAACCATGCGCAGTTCCTGCAACCGTTCTTCATATGTTTTAGCCTCCACTCCCCTAATAATCTTTGTTGCTCTTCTCTGCAGTTTTCCAGAGTCTCAACATCTTTTTTTTAATAGTGTGGTGACCAAAACTGAATGCAGTATTCTAGGTGTGGCCTTACTAAGGCTTTACAGAGTGGTATTGGTATCTTACTTGATCTTGATTGAATCCTTCTGTTAATTATACAGAACATAGAATCATAGGGCTGGAAGGGACCTTGGAGATCTTCTAGTCCACCCCCCCGACTGAAGCCAGGAATTATACCGCCCTCGACAAATGGTTGTCTAGTCTACTTTAGAAAACTTCCAGGGATGGATCACCTACAACTCTGAGAGGGAAGGGTTAACATCCACTGTTTAATTGTTCTCACTGTCAGACAATTTCTCCTTCATTCTAGGTTGGATCTCCCTTTAATGATCTTCTACCTGTTACTTCTTGTCCTACTCTCTGAAAATCCTACATGTAGCATGCTTGAGTAGAGGTTGAGAGGCTTAATTTGGAAGATCACACCAAGCTAAAGGTAGCAGTAGACAAGGTGTAAAATTATGTTCTTGCTGATAGCCATGTTAGCCAGAGCAAGCAAACTCAGGGGTGGGTTTCTTGCCAGTTCTAACCTCTTCTATAGAGGTTCGCACATCATCAAGATGAAGAGTGAGAGGAGGAATTCTGGGAGTTGAAGTCCACAAGTCTTAAAGCTGTCAAGTTTGAACACCCCTGGGGTTTTTTTTTCTAAAGGGTTAGGGGTGCAAGGGTCTTGTAACCTGACAGCTTTAAGACTTGCACACTTCAATGTCAGAGTTCCTGAGCCAACATGACTGGAGGAGGAATTCTGGGAGTTGAAGTCCACAAGTCTTAAAGCTTTCAAGTTTGAACACCCCTGGGTTTTTTTTTTCTAAAGGGTTAGGGGTGCAAAGGTCTTGTAACTTGACAGCTTTCAGTTTCAGTTTCAGTTTCAGTTTGATTTTATTTGTAGGCCGCCCTTTTCCCTGAGGGGACTCAGGGCGGCTCACAGAAACCAGGGAAAGGGGAATACAATACAATACAATACTAAGACAACAACACATAATAAAATAATACGCAACATGCATACAACATTCGGGCGGGGTAATGGTCCTTATCCCCAGGCCTGACGGGCGAGCCAGTTCTTCAAGGCTGTGCGGAAGGCCTGGACGGTGGTGAGGGTACGGATCTCTACGGGGAGCTCGTTCCAAAGGGTCGGGGCCACTACTGAAAAGGCCCTCCTCCTTGTGGTTGCCAGCCGGCATTGGCTGGCCGATGGAATGCGGAGGAGGCCTAACCTATGAGATCTTATAGGCCGTAGGGAGGTAATTGGCAGAAGGCGGTCTCTTCTTTAAGACTTGCATGCTTCAAATGCCAGAGTTTCTGAGCCAACATTTTGGTTGCTAAGCAAGAGCGTTGTTAAATGAGTTTCACCACATTTTACAGGATGGCCACTCCCCCCCGGTCACATGGCTGGCAAGCCACTCTCCCGGTCACATGGCTGGCAAGCCACTCCCACAAAGCAGGCCACACCTACAGAAGAGGTTCTAAAAAAATTTGAAACCCACTACTGAACAAACTAAAGTTACATGATAACATTGGAAGGGAAGAAAACACATAATGAGAACCAGTTTGGTTTAGTTTTAAGGCACCAGGCTAGAAAGCAGCAGATCGTGAGTTCAAGTCTCACCTTAGGCATGAAAGGCAGCTGGGTGATTTTTGGGACCAACCTGTCAGAGTTTGCAGCAGCAATCACATCCAGAAAGCACACACAGGTAACTGATTCAGCAGGATGCATTAACTTCTCTTTATATATAATATAAGACATGTCATATGTACAATACTAAAAGCAGGTTTTCCAACCTGGTAGCAAATGCAAGCAAACAGAGTTTCAGTTTTAGTTTTGAGCAGCAGAGAGTTTAGAGCTCAGCACAGACTCAGAGCTTTAGTACAGAACAGATGAACTAAGCCACCCCCAGGCTCCTTGCTGTCTCCAGCAAATACTGTTTCAGTTTCCAAACAGCCCTCATTGGCTGACCCAGTGGCCATGTCTATTCATTGGCTGACCTTGTTACCATGTCCCTGCCAAGTCATGAACTCTCATACACACTGACACAATAACCAGGAGATTGTTAGCTCTAATCCTGATTTAGGCATGAAAGTCAGCTGGTTGACCTTGGGCCAATCACCAGGAGACTGAGAATTCTAATCCCGTCTTACACATGAAAGCTGGTTGGTTGACTTTGGACCAATCACCAGGAGACCATGAGTTCTATTCCTGCCTTAGGCATCAGGTGACTTAACTCCAGTCAGTCTCTCTCTGCCCAAACCCACCTCGCAGGGTTGTTATTGTGGGGGGGAGGGGGGGGAAAGGAGCAGGAAGGAATATTTTATTTATTTATATATAAAATTCATAGGCCACCCATCTTATCTCAAGGTAAATCTGGTATGGTGTTTGTTCGTCACCTTGAGTTACTTATAAAAATAACAAAGACAGGATATAAATAAATAAAATAATATTTAAAGCATGGCTTTAAAATTAAACAATGCCAGCTAAATAGAATTAGCAAGATTTTCCTCCATGTGTATTTCATATCTGACTTCCTTCATGTTACACTTTGGAGCCCATGCAGGGGTGGGTTTCTCGCCCCGTTCCAACCGGTTCGGTTGGAACTAGGCCGGCGGTGTCCTCGCGCATGCGCGCACGTGCATACTAGCGTCTGTGCGATGCTCCAGCTGCTCCTGGAGGATCGCGCAGGCATTGTATGCGTCCTGCGCATGCGTGGAAGCGCAGAATTCGGCAAAACCGGGTAAGGAGCGGGCGTGCGCGGGCGCGGGGGGAGGCCTTCGCTGTTCCCGGAAGTTACTTACTTCCGGGTTCGGCGACCAACCGGATCGCGGGGACCGCCGCGAACCGGTTGAAACCCACCCCTGAGCCCATGTCTGGAGTGGAATTGTCAAAACAAAACTTTTGTGGACTGTAAGAACTCCGGGTCACAACACCTGTATGCAGTGGTGGGATTCAAATAATTTAACAACTGGATCTCTGTCCTAATGACCAGCTGGGTAGGTGTGGCTCAGTGGTCATTTGACCGTGTTGGCGTGGCCAACTCAAGGTCACTCAGGTCGATGGGCGCTTCGCTATAGCTGTTAAAATGTAATAAGGGTTAACCAGAGAGGCAGTTTCTGTAAGCAGGGCAATAATGATTAGGCTAGAAACAACACCGGAATGTTTCCTTCCTGCCTTCCTTACAGGATTAGCCCTGTAAAAGTGGAAAAAAACAAAATAAGATTTCTTCCAACAACCGGTTCTCCGAACTGCTTAGAAAGTTAACAACCGGTTCTCCCGAATAGGTGCGAACCGGCTGAATCTCACCACCGCTTGTGTGTAAATCCTCACAAGATGGTGGGAAAACAAGATGGCGGAGTGTCACTGCTCCAAGGTCACCTGCTGTTCTTCGGGGAGGAATTCTCTGCACAGTTTCGGTATCTACTTTTGGTGACCCAAAGCAAACTTTGCTTCATCTTCCAACATAATTCCTTTGTGTCGAAAGTCCCAGACAGCACTTGGCAATTAACCCAGTTTATCAGTTCTCTCCTTTTCTGGGTTTCTGAGAAGGACATAAGCAAGTCCCCGATAGGGATTTTAAATTCGTTTTAATCAATGTAGCAAAAAGATGAAGAATCACAGGCCAACAGACCAGACCCCATTCAGTGTTGTTCAGTGCAATCGGTCAGTGAAAGACAGGTCTCCTTCGTTGTTAATGCAGACACAAAAACAATCGCACTATTACCCACTATGTGGGGTGGGTAATATGCAGATTGCAGAGACGCAGTTCGTAACTAAGGCAAAGAAATTAAAGACCTAAGATAGATAGATAGATAGATAGATAGATAGATAGATAGATAGATAGATAGATAGATAGATAGATAGACAGATAGACAGACAGACACAAATGTGTGTGTTTTTGTGTGTGTGTGTGTGTGTGTGTGTGTGTGTGTGTGTGTGTGTGTTCTCAGGCACAACAGGCTGTTAAGATACAGCCTGTTGTGCCTTAAAATGGCTCCTACTGTACTGCCGTAAAATGGATTCTACTGTACAGCGCTGAGGACTTGCCATGGAAGCTTCCTCTGGTAAGGGGGGGAAATCCAACATTAGAAAATTATGTTTGATCCAGACAATTTCCCCCCTATAAATAAATACTCGGACAACAGCGGGTTATCAACTAGTAAGAAAATAAAGCAGAAAAAATGAATACAGGCGATCCTTGATTTAACAGCCATTAGTAAGTGTCTGAAGGCACAACAGCACTGAAACACCTTATGACTGTTTTTCACATTTACGACCGTTTTAGCAGCCTCATGGCAACGTGATCAAAATTCGGCAACTGGTTCATATTTTCGACAATTGCAGTGTTGTGTGATCCCCTTTGCAACCTTCTGACACGCGACGTTGATGAGGAAGCCAGATTCACTTTACAGCCATGTTACTAATTTAACAACTGCAAAGATTCACTTAAGAACCACGGCAAGAACAATCGTAAAATGGGGCAGAACTCGCTGAACAAACTGTCCTGTTTAGGAACCTAAAATTTTGAGTTCAGTTATGGTCATAAGTCGAGGATCATTCCTCATCTCAGGATGGTGCAAGACACCCACTCCTGTATTCAGTCCACAATCATTTTTGCAACTAGACATTCCTGGCTCAATTGCTCCTTCGTTTATCACATACAGATGGTCCTCGACTCACAACGACGGTTGTTAAGTGAATCTGACTTCCCCATTGACTTTGCTTGTTGGAAGGTTGCAAAAGGGGATCCCATCATATGTATGAGTCAGCTGTCAAGCATCTGAATGTAAATCATGTGCCCACGGGGACGCTGCAATGGTCAGAAGCATGAAAAACGGTCATAAGTCCTTTTGAGTGCCGTTGTAACTTTGAACGGTCACTAAATGAACTGTTGTAAGTCAAGGACTAACCTGCGCAGTGATTCAGTTAGCCACCATGGCAAAAAAAAGGTTGTAAAATTGAGTGTGACTTAACAACTGCCTTGCTTAGCATAGGTAATTCTGCTCTCAATTGTTGTGGTGGTGTAGCCAGTGGTGCTGGCGGCAGAGTCGGAGAGTGAGGAGGGTTGGGGAGGAACTGGGGCCAGTCCTGGAGTCTGGGGAAGGCTCTGATGAGGGCTCTGTGTCGGAAGCAGAGAGGGAGCCAGGGCCGTCTGACAGTTATCAGCTGCCTTTGGAGTCAGACATCAGTGAGGCAGAAGAACAGCTGGAGCCTGTTCCTGATGTGTGCATGCGCAGAGCTGCCAGATGACGGGAACGGCTAAGGAATAAGGGCCAACTCAGGAGTAAAGGCACAAGGAGACGCTGAATGGCTCCTCCCCGAAGAAATAAATAGGAGCAAAAGGGGAGTGGAGTTTGCAGGAGACAATTACTTCATTAGTGTGAAGATTTGCTTATCTGAGAAGCTCCTTGCCAAGTATTTCCTTGTAATAGCAGTTGCGTCTGGAAGCTGTCATCCTGGCAACTATCCAAGGACTGATAAGGTCTGTGTTTGCAATTCACCCTTGAAAGACTTTGCTGGATGTGGATGCTAGGAATTCACATTAGCCAAATAAAAAGGGGTGGGGTTTTTTTTCGGGACAAGGAGTCTGCTTGATGATTTGGTGAAGAACAATTGAGGTCATAACTTAAAAATACCACCGTATTTTTCGGAGTATAAGACGCACCTTTTTCCCTTCAAAACAGAGGGTGAAAATCTGGGAGTGTCTTATACATTGAATACAGCATTTTTGGCCTCCTGAAACCCCGCCCCTTCACCAGAACAACCGTGCATAGTCTTTAGGAGGCTTCCAGAGTGCTCCTGGGGGCTGAGAAGGGCAAAAATGAGCGAAAAACAGGCCATTTTTTGCTCGCTTTTGCCCTCCCAGCCCCCAGGAGCACTCTATAAGCCTCCTAATGGCTATGCATGCCACTTTTTGGACATAAAACGGACCCGTTTTTGCGAAAGATGGGCCATTTTTAGGAGATCTGCAGAGTGCAAAAACTTGTCTCTTCAAAATCTTGATGCTTATACTTCGGGTATTCTTATACTCCGGAGCGTTTTATAATCTGAAAAATATGGTAGGTATTTTAGCCGTGACCCGTCAAAACCACGGTCCACTAAAGCGCGCCCGATCAAAGCGCGTACGTGACGTCATCAGCAGCGCGACAAAAAAAATAAAAATAAATTAAATTAAAATTAAAATAAAATTAAAGCAAGCCGATTCACGTAAAGGTAAGGGTTAGGGTTAGGGTTAGTGTTAGTGTTAGGGTTAGGTTAAGGGTTAGGGTTAGGTTTAGGGTTACGTTAAGCGTTAGGGTTAGGTTTAGGGTTAGGTTAAGGGTTAGCGTTAGGTTTAGCGTTAGATTAAGGGTTAGGTTTAGGGTTAGGTTTAGGGTTAGGGTTAGGGTTAGGTTAAGGGTTAGGCTTAGGGTTAGGTTTAGGGTTATGTTTGGGGGGGTTAGGTTTAGATTTACGCGTTAATTTTAAGTTTACCGCTCACAGCGTACTGTTTTCGTCGCGCTGTGATGACATCACGTATGTGCTTTCGTCGAGCGCGCTTTAGTCCACCGCGGTTTTGTGGTGGAACCATTTTAGCACATAATTTCACAACGTTCAACTTGCTCTGGCATTTTTCCCCCCGATGTCCCCAATTCTCAGAGCCACCCAGCGGAGGCAGGAACGTAGCTGCTTTCACTTCTTCCAATAAATGTCCCTGCTTTGCACGCCTTATAATGTCTCCATCTATTTCCCCATCTTTAGCAAGCGTTTGACCAAGGTACACAAATTCATCTCCCTCGCTCTAATTTCTTGTCATTTACGATGACTTGCAATCGTTCAGTCCATTTCCCCCCCCTGTCAAGCACCCTGCCTCGGTGGCTCCGTTAATTTTTCAGATCTACGTTGCCTCGTACAATCCGTCTTGCTGAAAATCATCCTGTCAACATACATGGCGGCATCGTCCCTAAAGGTAAGTCCTTGACTTACGGCCACCATTGGAACCCAAATTTTCGGTTGCTAAGCGAGACAGTTGTTAAGTGAGTTTGGCCCCATTTTATACCCATTATATTCCTTTTGGATCTTTGGTCTGCCACACTTTCTATTATTCTACTCTGCATTTTCTATTGTGGGAAAAGGGGAGGGGGGATGGTACGGAGTTAGATGCTATGTAGCCAAAACAAAATTCTTTCTAGAAAACCAAGGTCATCCTTTGTTTCTGCACCTCTGCACCTGACCGGAACTGGATGGGTGGAAGCTGCCAGCATGGCTGTGGAAGACTGGACCATGTGATGGACTTGTGGGTGTGGGAGAAAGATCATGAACTTTCAACTGGGTGGGGAAAACCGGGAAGCTTTCAGATCCGGATTTCCCCAGGTGTGCCAACATGGCTCTCTTAATAAATTGGAACTTTGAGCAATACTTTGCCTTGGATTCTGATTTAACTTTGGATGCTATTTGGAACCCTGACACTGGCTTCCCCATTGACTCTGTTTGTCAGAAGTTCGCAAAAGGGGATTGCATGACCCCAGGACACTGAGACCGTCATAAATATGAGTCAGTGGCCAAGTGTCTGAATTTGGATCATGTCACCATGGGGATGTTGCAATGGTCGGAAGTAGGGGAAATGGTCATAAGTCACAGTGCTCTGGCAACGTTGACTAGCCACTAAAGAAATGGTTGCAATTTGTAAAGAATTATCTGTATTTGAAAATACATGTATGTGCATATCCTTAACCAATGCCCAGTGGTGGGTTTCCCATTTTGTTACCACCGGTTCGCCCACTGTGCCCCTTCCGTTCATGTGCCTGGCCTTCCGCACATGTGCTTTGCTCACATGCGCACCTTCCGTACATGTGACTGGCCTCAAAAACATGCCTAGATTGGATGGCATAGAGCCGGGGTAGGTGGGCAGCTCCATCCGTGATTTCCGCTATCGGTTCGGGTGAATGCCACCTCTGTCAATACCCCTCAAATATCAGAAATATTCTCTATACATTTTCTTTAGCTTCTTTTCAAAAGCAACTATTCCTCTTAAAAGTTCAGAAGCCACAACGGGTTGTTTGAACTCACATTTGGCTGTTGGCCAGCAACAACTTTGATTTTTTTCCCCCCTTCAGACTTGAATTTCCATCTTGTTCTGCCTTCTGGATCTTCACACAACCTGGCTGGAGCCATGTTATATTAAGAAGCAGGATTTAAGATTACGAGATCCAGCACTACTGGTGAAAGGGAAAGATAAAAGTGAAGGAAAAAGAAAACTGAAAGGAAAGGGAGAAAGGGAAAGGAAAAAGGGAAGGGGAAGGAGAAAAGGGAAAGGAAGGAGAAATGGAAAGGAAGGAAAGGAGGAGGGAAAAACAAAAAAGGGAAGGAACAAAGGAAAAAGGGAAGGGAAGGAGAAAAACAAAGAAAGAGAAGCAAAGGGGAAGGAGAAAGAGAAAGGAGAGAAGGAAGGAAAGGGATAAAGGAAAAGGACTGGAAGGAGAAATGGTAAGGAAGGCAAGGAGAAAGGGAAGGCAAGGAGAAAAGGAAAGAAAGGAAAGGAAAGAGAAAGGAGAAAGGGAAAGGAGAGAAGGAAGGAAAAGGACAAAAGAAAAGGACTGGAAGGAGAAATGGTAAGGAAGGGAAGGAGAAAGGGAAAGGGGAAAGGGAAGGAGCAAAGGGAAGGGAAGTAGGAAAGGAAAGAAAGGAAAGAGGAAGGAGGAAGGGAAAGGGAGAGAATGAAGGAAAAGGAAAAATAATGGGAAAGGGAAAAGGAAGGGAAGGAGAAATGGAAAGGGAAAAGTGATGGAACAAAGAAAGGAAAAAGGAAGGAAAAAAGGGAAGAATGGGAAGAGGAAGGTGAAGGGAAAGGGATAGAAAAGGGAAGGAAATGGGAAAGGAAAAAGGGAAGGAAGAAGAAAGAGAAAAGAAAAAGGGAAAGAGAGGGAGAAAAAAACAGGAGCCATTTCAATGGAATCAACATGCAAGACCCATCTAAGTAAAAAATCTCAGGTGGCTAAAATTATTTCTTCCCTCTCTCTATCAAGTATTAGAAATCCTGTTGGACTCCACTTATCGGTCTCCTCCTCGCTCACAGTTTAGGCACTGCTCCCGTTGTGATTTCTATTAGTACTTTGTGAAGGACATAATTTATTCCAAGGAACTTATATTTTGATTCCCAGCAAGAGATGGGCTGGAGCCAATCCGCTGACCCAGTCAATCTCAGGTGACAGATGCAAACTTTGGATGCAAAAAATGCCCTGGATTGAATTCTGGGTCTCGTTTTCCACCTATCTTTTTCCTGCCCTCAATGTCTCCTTTTTTTTTCTTTTTTTTTTATGCTAGGGATAATTAGGGTTTTCTGCCCTTTTCACCAGGCATAAATGGGTTTTTTGGGGGTGCTTTGTTTAAAAATTATCTTGCTCCATAGGAGGTGCAAAAGTTAAAGGTCAGAGGTCTGAGCTCGTTTCGTGCTGGAGTCTCGAAAACAGAAGGTCCATTGTGCTGCTGTCCGGACTGTGGAGAGAATACTGCAGTGGTGGGATTCAAAACTTTTAGCAACCAGTTCTCTGCCCGGTTGCTGGGTGAGCGTGGCCATGGTGGGTGTAACCTACTCAGCCTCCTGCACCACAGCTGGGGGTGGCTGTTTCGCCCTCCCCAGGCTCTGTAGCAGTGCTGAAATTCAATTTTTTTTTACTATCAGTTCTGTGGGCGTGGCCTGGTGAGCATGACAGGGAAGGGATACTGCAAAATCCCCCATTCCCACCCCAGTGCAGGGGAAGAATACGGCAAAATCTCCATTCCCACTCCACTCCAGGGGAAGGATACTGCAAAATCTCCATTCCCACCCTACTGCAGGGGAAGGATACGGCAAAATCTCCATTCCCACCACACTCCAGGGGAAGGATATGGCAAAATCTCCATTCCCACTCCACTCCAGGGGAAGGATACGGCAAAATCTCCATTCCCTCCCCACTCCAGGGGAAGGATACGGCAAAATCTCAATTCCCACCACACTCCAGGGGAAGGATACGGCAAAATCTCCATTCCCTCCCCACTCCAGGGGAAGGATACGGCAAAATCTCCATTCCCACCACACTCCAGGGGAAGGATACGGCAAAATCTCCATTCCCTCCCCACTCCAGGGGAAGGATCCCGCAAAATCTCCATTCCCACCCCACTCCAGGGGAAGGATACGGCAAAATCTCCATTCCCTCCCCACTCCAGGGGAAGGATACTGCAAAATCTCCATTCCCTCCCCACTCCAGGGGAAGGATACTGTAAAATCTCCATTCCCTCTCCACTCCAGGGGAAGGATACGGCAAAATCTCCATTCTCTCCCCACTCCAGGGGAAGGATACTGCAAAATCTCCATTCCCACTCCACTCCAGGGGAAGGATATGGCAAAAATCTCCATTCCCACCCCACTCCAGGGGAAGGATACTGCAAAATCTCCATTCCCACTCCACTCCAGGGGAAGGATACTGCAAAATCTCCATTCCCACCCCACTCCAGGGGAAGGATACTGCAAAATCTCCATTCCCTCCCACCTCCAGGGGAAGGATACTGCAAAATCTCCATTCCCACTCCACTCCAGGGGAAGGATACGGCAAAATCTCCATTCCCTCCCCACTCAACGGAAAAGATACGGCAAAATCTCCATTCCCATTCCACTCTAGGGCCAGTCAGAGGTGGTATTTACCGGTTCTTTGAACTACTCAAAATTTCTCCTACCGGTTCTCCAGAAGCTGCTGAATTTCACCCTTCCTCTGGAGGTTTTTCTCGAATCTCCGGGAGGGCAAAAATGCCCCGCGGGCTCCAGAAGCCCTCCGGAGGCTGGAAACAGACCCATTTCCAGACTTCCTGAACTTCTGGGAGGCCCATGTTATGCCCTCCCAGAGGCTCCATGCAAACCCCGCACTTACTGGGCATCCAAAACAGGCTGCGGGGAGACTCCTGGGAGGGGTGGGGCAGGGCGGGCAGGGCCAGCCAGTTCTTGCAACTACTGGTTCGGGGAACCAGATGTAAAATAAGCATTTGGTTTGCCAGAACTGCTCCAAACCAGCTGAATCCCACCCCCTGGGAGTAGAATGCCCAGAATGCAGGAGTGGAATTCTGGGTGTTGTAATCCTAGTCCTTCTGGGAAAAATACCCTGAAAGGCCAAGGAAATCTTAGGCCAGAACAGTGCCTAGCCTAGCCTAGCCTACTTTATGATGTGTGGACTTCAACTCCTGGATCCCCCAGTCAGCATGCAGCTGCGGTTGTTAAGTGAATCACATGGCTGTTAAGGGAAACCAGTTTCCCCCACGGACGTTGCTTATTGGAAACCGGTTGGGAAGCTCGCAGAGAGACAGATAACTCGATCTTTCTTGATTCGTGTTAGAAGCACCTACAAATTACAGACATATAACATTCAGCACTGACTGAATAAAATGGAAATATAGCAGGTGTAAAAATATGTCGAATAAATTTGAATCAGAATAGAGCTGGAAGGGAACTTGGAGGTTTTCTAATCCAACCCCCTTCTCCAGCTTGAGACCTATATCATTCCAGACAAGTGGCTCCCCAGCTTCTTCTTTAAAACTTCCAGTGATGAAGCACCTACAACTTCTGGAGGCAAGTTGTTCCACTGGTTAATTGTTCTCACTTTCGGATCACATGACCCCCGGATGCTGCAACCATCATAAATATGAACCAGTTGCCACGCATCTGCATTTTGATCATGTGACCATGGGGATACTGCAATGGTCGTAAGTGTGAAAAACAGTCATAAGTCACTTTTTCCAGGGCTGCTGAAACTTTGAACGGTCACTAAGTGAACTGCTTTAAGTCAAGGACTAGCTGTATTTATACAACCAAGGAATAAATAGGATTAAAACTAAGCCAGACCAGATATTTGGTGATCCTTCCTTTATTTTGCACCATGAAGAAACCGTTTGGTATATAGGGATTTTGTATCCTATAGAGCTGTGATGGCGAACCTATGGCATGCGTGCCACCGGTGGCACACGGAACCATTTGTTAGGGCACGCAAGGCGTTTCCCAGGCGGCTGGCCAGCTGACTTCGGCCTTCTTTTGAGGCCGTTTTTCAACCTCCGGAAGCTTCCTTGAAGCCTCTGCAGCAGGAAAAACTGTCCCTACAGGCAAAACGGAAGTTCAGGAATGGGCTTCCGGTTTGCTCGTAGGGCTGTTTTTCTCCCTCCGGAGACTTCAAGATGCTTCCCTGAAGGCTCCGGAGCAGAGGTGGGTCCCTACCAGTTCGCACCAGTTCGGTAGAACCGGTTCGTCAAATCTACCGAACCGGTTACAAGAGGTTCCACCAGAAAGCAGGCCATACCTACAGAAGAGGTTCCAAAAATTTTTGAAACCCACCACTGACACACACACACACACACACACACACAAAGACTCACACAGAGAGAGAAAGAGAAAGAAAGGAAGAAAGAAATAAACAAAGAAAAAAGAAAGAAAAAGTGAAAAAGGAAAAAGGGACAGAGAGACAAAAGGAAGGAAGGAAGGGGAGAGAGAGAGAGAGAGAGAGAGAGAGAGAGAGAGAGAGAGAGAGAGAGAGAGAGAGAGAGACTAAAGCGCGCTCGACGAAACCGCGTCGCTGACGTCATCACAGGGCGACAACAGCGCGGAGACAGAAGAACGCTGTAAACGCTAAACCTAAAATTAACACCTAAACCTAAACCTAACCCCCCTAAACCTAATCCTAAACCTAACCCTTAACCTAACCCTTAACCTAACCCTAAAGCTAACCTTAACCCTAAACCTAACCCTTAACCTAACCCTAAACCTAACCCTAACCCTAACCCTTACCTTAACTTGAATCGGCTTGCTTTCAAAGCACTATTTAAAGCGCCCTTCTTTCTCCGCGCTCGCTGTTGTCGCCCTGTTGATGACGTCAGCGACGCGGTTTAATCGGGCGCGCTTTAGTCGAGCGCGGTTTTGTCGTGCCACGATTCCCACTAGGTCACATGGCCGGCAAGCCACTCCCACAAAGGAGGCCACACCCACAGAGTAGGTTCGAAAATTTTTTGAAACCCACCACTGCTCCGGAGGGCGAAAAATGGACCTACAGATAACCAGAAGTCACAATTCACAAACTTCCGGGTTCCCCGTAAGTCCGCTTTTCACCCTCCGGAGCCTTCAGGCGGGGGGAGGGGGGAGGCTGTTTTTGTCCTCTTCAGTATCCTAGAAAGCCTCTGGAGCATGAGGGGGGTGAAAAAATGGCACCAATTTTTTTTGGGGGGGATAGCGCGCATAGCATTATGGGTATGGCATACCCGCACCCGCCCCCCCCCCTGTGCTCCTCCCGCTTTTGGCACGGGAGCCAAAAAAGGTTCGCTATCACTGCTATAGAGAATCCAGACTTCTAGATCTTGTGGGATGAGTAGAGACCATTAGGGCTCACCAACCTTTCGGACCTCAGGGACCACTAAATTCATAATTTTAAATCCCACGGACCACTAATACGATCTGCCTAATGACTGGCTGGGTGGGCGTGGCTAGTGGTCATGTGACTGGGTGGGCTTGGCCAACTCAATGTTACTTACGTCAAGGGGGTGCCTCGCAGGCCTCTACTCGCCCCTCCCAGCCACTCCTCGCCTGCCCACCCGGGCTCCTCAGGGCCCCCACAGGAAGCAGTTGCTGGAGCTAAGCAGCCACCATGAGAAAGAGTTGGCGAAACAGCTGGCTCAGTTCCAATTTTATCTGGCCGAGAAGGAGGCTCAGCAGAAACACCTCACTGAGGACTAGGAGCATAGGCTTTCCAAGCAGAGGGAAGACCTGTGGGAGTGCAAGGCCAGGTACCGGCGCCTGGAGGCTCAGCGGGCTGAGATGGTCAGCCAGTTCCAGGCCATGATGCAGTCCCACTGGAACAATGCCCTCCAGCTCTTTGCCACCAGTGGCGTTTCCCTCCAGCCTTCGCCCAAAGCCCCACACCAGGAGGCTGAAGCAGACCCCAAGTCGGAATTTCTGCCCCCCTCAAAAAGACCCCGAAGGTGGAGACTCTCTGCAGCAACACAAGCGTTCATTGCACGTATCTGTCCCAGGGGCCGTAGTTTGAGGACCCCTGGTTTGGTGCAATATAAAAAATGCAAATTATTTTTCTGAGGACCACCAAAGTTTTCTCGCGGACCACCACTTGGTGACCCATGCATTAGAGGCAGGCATTCCTGAAAATCCCTAGCACCAGATCCTCCTTTGTGGCAGTAGGACTGTTACAGATTTTGCACCTTATTTGAAGAGGTTGGCGCAGTGGTTAGAGTGCAGTACTGCAGGCCACTTCAGCTGACTGTTATCTGCAGTTCAGCGGTTCTAATCTCACCGGCTCAAGGTTGACTCAGCCTTCCATCCTTCCGAGGTGGGTGAAATGAGGACCCAGACTGTGGGGGTGATATGCTGACTCTGTAAACTGCTTAGAGAGGGCTGAAAGCCCTATGAAGCGGTATATAAGTCTGACTGCTATGGCTAAAAAACATGATTGGAAGGAAGCCAGCAATGCACATTTCAAACTCTAACGAAAGTTTGAGTTTGCAAGTGGATTTTGCAGGCATGCTGCTTACATTTCCATCCAGTTGGCAACTGAGTTTGCAACAGAGTTCAGAAGGGGGTTGTTGTAGGGTCAGAAAACCATCTGGTCTATTTCTAACAAAATAAAATAAAATAAAATGAAGAAAAGAGATGCAATCTGGAGGTATAGGAAGTTGTTTGCAATGATGGGACCCGTGATTCGGTTTCTTGGCTTCATCTCTCCACATTTCTAAAACGCTTCCAAAGACGTTTGAAAACGGGTGAGCTGAAAGCAGCAAATAGCCCCATGAGATTTTATAGGGGTTATATCATCTTCACTGTCCTAAATGCAACAAAGATATGAGGATTGAGATATTCCTGCCCTTATGTTCTTATGAAGTGGCCAGAGACAGTGTGTGTGTGTGTGTGTGTGTGTGTGTGTGTGTGTGTGTGTTCTTGTGTAGGGTAATGTCCTTCTTCATTATTAAGATCCCTACAGGGATATCCTTCCTTCCTTCCTTCCTTCCTTCCTTCCTTCCTTCCTTCCTTCCTTCCTTCCTTCCTTCCCCCTCCCTCCCTTTCTCTCTCTTTCTCCTTACTTCCTTACCACTCTTTCTCTCTCTCTTTCTCCTTTCTTTCTTCCCTCCCTTCCTTCCCACTCCCTCCATCCCTTTCTCTCTCTCTCTCCTTCCTTCCTTCTTTCCTTCCTTCCCCCTCCCTCCCTCCCTTTCTCTCTCTCTTTCTCCTTCCTTCCTTCCTTCCTTCCTTCCTTCCCCCTCCCTCCCTTTCTCTCTCTCTTTCGTTACTTAAAGCCCTACATGGTATCGGACCTGGGTACTTGAGAGACCACCTCCTGCCAATTACCTCCTTACGAACAATTAGATCCCACAGATTAGGCCTTCTCCGGATTCCATCAGCTAGCCAATGCCGGCTGTCGACCACCCGGGGGAGGGTCTTCTCTGTGGCTGCTCTGGCCCTCTGGAACGAGCTCCCCGTGGAGATCCGGACCCTCACCACCCTTCAGGCTTTCCGTAAAGCTGTCAAAACCTGGCTGTTCCGGCAGGCCTGGGACTGATGAGTTCCCAGCCCCACTCGAGTTGTTGCGGCTGTTGTGAAGTTTTCTTTTTAATCCTGTTGCTGTATTTTGTTTTTCTCTTGTCTGTTTTCTTTGTATCGTCCCCATTCCCTATTGGTTTGTTAGCCGCCCTGAGTCCCTTTGGGAATAGGGCGGCATACAAGTTTAATAAACTGAAACTGAAACTTTCTGCTTCCTTCCTTCCTTCCTTCCTTCCTTCCTTCCTTCCTTCCTTCCTTCCTTCCTTCCTTCCTTCCTTCCTTCCTTCCTTCCTTCCTTCCTTCCCCCTCCCTCGCTTTCTCTCTCTTTTTATCCTTCCTTCGTTCCTTCCTTCCCCCCTCCCTCCCATCTTTCTGTTAACCTTTCTATCCCCCCTGTTCTTCTAGAACCTTAAATTAGCACGCATAGAGATATGCACTGTTGGAAGAAATATCCATCTGGGTTCAATTCCAAGTGGGGGAAAAGACACTGGAAACATGGAGGCTGCTTGGAAAGATGGTTTAATGGTGGACAGGATCACATGGCTTGAGTTCCTGAGCAGAAAAGGGATCACATGCTTCAAGATGTTGGGTGAAGGAAAAAAAGGGAAGAGATGCTGAGAGTCCCTTCGTTTTATACCCTTTCCTGGGCTTTGAACTTCCTGGGGCAGAGGAAGAGTATCCTGATTGGTTGCTGTCAGAGGTCATAGCTAGCTTTGTAGGTTGTCCGTGTGCTATGTTTGGTTGAAACTTGGTGGCAATGAAATGGCTCTGCCTGAAGTGGGTAGATCTTTGTTATGTAGAGTAGACTGGCTCAAGCCTTAATGGCCCATTCACAAAGGTGGGGGTGGCTGATTTTCTGCCTCTCTGAGTTTCTACTTCTCTTTTTAGGGGAAATATTCTGCCTTTTGAGTGTATCCCAAAATATTTCACTTCTCTAGGAGAGGGGTGCGTTTTAACTTCTAACAGCACATAGAGATAAATAATATTTACACACCATTCAAAACAGATAATTAGAAAGCTGAAGGGTCCAAAACAGCCCCTCCCCAGCAATCAACCCCCAGATAAGCAGAGATTAACCTCAAGATTAACACTAGACTAACAATCAATCAATCAATCAATCAGTAAACAATATCCCAGTCAAGGAATATCAATTCAGACGCAGCTTGATTTTGTATCAAACTGTAAACAACAGTCTAATCAAAGAACTACCAAGAAGAAGAAAACAGCTTCCCCACTAGCACTGACAGGGCAAGCTACTATATATAAAAAGACAGCAAACCTCACTCCCTTCCGGCACTGATGATATTACCTAGTTGGGTAATGAAATGTCTGCAAGAAAGCAACCAAGCTCAGAGGTCACCAAGGACCAGGCAGTATACATAGTATTTCTTTGACATTTTTCTCTTTAACTGCAATCCTCTGATATAGACTGTGCTGAGACATTGTCAAATCAACATCAAATTAGCTTCTATGGTAGAGCTACTTCAGATTGTTGTTGGGGGCGATATGCTGACTCTGTAAACCGCTTAGAGAGGGCTGAAAGCCCTATGAAGCGGTATATAAGTCTCTTAAGTATATAAGAGCCAAGGTGGCGCAGTGGTTAAATGCAGCACTGCAGGCTACTGCTAGATCAGCAGGTTAGCGGTTCAAATCTCACCGGCTCAGGGTTGACTCAGCCTTCCATCCTTCCGAGGTGGGTAAAATGAGGACCCAGATTGTTGGGGGCAATATGCTGACTCTCTGTAAACCGCTTAGAGAGGCCTGAAAGGCCTATGAAGCGGTATATAAGTCTACTGCTATTGCTAACTGCTATTGCTATTGTGCCGAACCTTTGCTAGAGGATGGACCCACCCCTGGCTATACCTTATTCCTGCAACTGTTCTCCCTATGTTTTTTTTTCTCTCTCTAGGCAAAGCTCTGGAAAGCCCCCTGAAGGGAGGTGGTCTTCTCCATTTCCCCCCCCCCCTCCTGGCAGAAACTCGGAAGGATGGAATGTAACAGCTGACCTGCTTTTTGAATTTAGAAGGTTCATTAATAGGATATTACACCATATGCTTAATGCTGCCTTACCTTCCTCCCCCCCTCCCTCTCCTTCTCCTTCTCCCCACTCGCAGCTGCCAAATTGAGAGAGTTCCTAATTAGTAATGGCACAATAGGAATATTCAGAGGCTAATGTAGTGGGTGGGGATGTGAAGGAGTCCGCTTGGCCTGAAATGAAAATATTTCTCCGCCGAAGCCCAGGGATGTCGTGATACCCTCCTTCAAAATCAAGAGAGATGGGGGGGGGAGGGGGAGGGGGAGGGGGAGGGGAGAACAGCGTGATCTTTGACAAATTGAGGAATAAATTTACTAAACAACCTGATGAACAAAACAAAGGGCTTTCAAAAAAAATATTATTTTGCTAAAGGTGGCATTAACCTCAGGAATCCTTCTTCCGCTAGGTGACAACACATGTGTGTGTGTGTTTAAAAGGAAAGATGGGAAGTGTTTAGGCAGGGAAACATTTGTCAATGCAAGCAATAGAATAGAATAGAATTCTTTATTGGCCAAATGTGATTGGACACACAAGGAATTTATCTTCGGTGCATATACTCTCAGTCTACAAATGACATAGATAGCCAAATGAAAGCCCATCTGTGTAAAATGCAGAAGAATGTAGGTTTTTACACCCTGCTAAGTCACTGATGGTATTCAAGGTATACGGTAATCCTCGGCTTACAACTGTTTGTTTAGTGACGGTTGCAACAGCGGTGAAAAAAAGTGACTTATGACGGTAGTGAGATAGCGAGTTCTAGTCCCTTCTTAGGCATGAAAGCTGACTGGGTGACTTTGGGCCAATCACTAGGAGATTGTGAGTTCTAGTCCTGCCTTAGGTATGAAAGCTGACTGGGTGACTTTGGGCCAATCACCAGGAGACAGTGAGTTCTAGTCCTGCCTTAGGTATGAAAGCTGACTGGGTGACTTTGGGCCAATCACCAGGAGACAGTGAGTTCTAGTCCTGCCTTAGGTATGAAAGCTGACTGGGTGACTTTGGATCAATCACCAGGAGACAGTGAGTTCTAGTCCTGCCTTAGGTATGAAAGCTGACTGGGTGACTTTGGGCCAATCACCAGGAGACAGTGAGTTCTAGTTCCACTTTAGGTATGAAAGCTGACTGGGCGACTTTGGGCCAATCACCAGGAAACTCTTGGTTCTAGTCCTTTCTTAGACATGAAAGCCAGCTGGGTGACTTTGGGCCAATCACTAGGAGATAGTGAGTTCTAGTCCTGCCTTAGCCCAACCACCTGATTAAGTTTTTGTTGCGGAAAAAATAAGGGGAAGAAGAGACATTGGATATGATCACTGCCTTGAGTTGTTTATAAAAATAATAAAGATGAGATGAAGAATAAATAAATAAATAGGCAAATAAATAAATGCTAGTTTCTGACAAAAGATACAATAAAATCATGGTAATATGACTGCAGGATAATTCCAATGTCATGTGACCACAAGGGTGAGAGGGGACTCATACATCAAAACTTGGTATCTACCTTTTTCTGCATCTGTCATAACTTCGTACAGAATTAGCTATTTATAGAATAAGAGAGTTGGAAGGGACCTTGGAGGTCTTCTAGTCCCACCCTCTGCTTAGGCAGGAAACCCTACATCACTTCAGACAAATGGTTATCCAATATCTTCTTAAAAACTTCCAGTGTTGGAGCATTCACAACTTCTGGAGGCAAATCGTTCCACTGATTAATTGTTCTAACTGTCAAACAATTTCTCCTTAGTTCTAAGTTGCTTCTCTCCTTAATTAGTTTCCACCCATTGTTTCCTGCCCTCAGGTGCTTTGGGGAATAGTTTGACGCCCTCTTCTCTGTGGCAGCCTCTGAGATATTGGAAGACTGCTATCATGTCTCCCCTAGTCCTTCTTTCTATTAAACTAGACATACCCAGTTCCTGCAACCGTTCTTCATATGTTTTAGTCTCCAATCCCCTAATCCTCTCTGTTGCTCTTCTCTGCACTCTTTCTAGAGTCTCCACATCTTTTCTACATCATGGCAACCAAAACTGGATGCCGTATTCCAAGTGGGGCCTTACCAAGACATTATAAAGTGGCATTAACACTTCATGTGATCTTGATTCTATCCCTCTGTTTATGCAGCCTAGAACTGTGTTGGCTTTTTTGGCAGCTGCTGCACATTGCTGGCTCATATTTAAATGGTTGTCCACTAGGACTCCAACATCCCTCTGACAGTGACTACTATTGAGCAAGGTACCACTGTACCTGTGCGCTTTGTTTTTCTTGCCCAAGTGTAGAGTTACAGTTGGTAAGCAACTGGTCATTAAGTGGGGACCGTCTGTGATTAGGTTAAACATGTTGGGTAAATGCAATCTCAACTTATAGTGGGTTTCCCCCTCCAACATTTGGTTGGTTTTCACAGCTGGAGCATCATTTCTGGAGAAGCAAAACATTATTTCTGCAAAACCCGCCAGCTTTCCAAAATTGTCACCTCTTTAAAATATTCAAATTCATTCTTCTATCCATATGACAGCCAAAGCGAGGGAACAGGAGGAGGATGAAACTAATATTGATCAAATAAACCATAATGAATGTTCCTCT
The DNA here is from genome assembly GCF_051295495.1 of Thamnophis sirtalis. Taxonomy (NCBI): domain Eukaryota; kingdom Metazoa; phylum Chordata; class Lepidosauria; order Squamata; family Natricidae; genus Thamnophis; species Thamnophis sirtalis. The sequence goes on along the minus strand of NW_028261386.1, from coordinate 4,004,390 downwards.
TGACTGGACCAATTAACATTCCAAGAGATAATTTTGCTAACTAATGATTAACCCATTTAAATAGAAAGGCCTGGGATTTCTCTCCTGTGGATTGATGTTAGTTTATCTCTCTCTCTCTCTCCCTCTCTCTCTCTTTCTTTTTTTAAAAAAAGCAGGAACATAATCAAACCGGATAAATCTGAGTGACAGGAATAACATAATTGTTGAGGGAGGAACAAGAACTTTACAGATTCTAGGGTTGTTTTCTAAATTTCATTCACAGCACCCTGGGACACTGCAACGGTTGTAAGTCCGAAACAATTGCCAAACATCTGAATTTTGATCACGTGATCATGGGGGGGGAGGTTTGCCACAAAGGTCGTAACTGTGAAAAATGGCCGTAAGTCGCGTATTCCAGTGCCGTTGTAACTTTGAAAACTCACCAAGTGAACTGTTGTAAGTCGAGAATTACCTGTATTATTTATTTATTTACTTCTTTGTTTCTTTCTTTGTTTGCCATTCAGGTAATCCTCAACTTGCAACCATTAGTTTAGTGACATTAGAAATTGCATCAGCACTGAAAATAAAACGACTTACGACTGTTTCTCATAGTTAACCGACTGTTGCAGAATCCCCATGGTCACCTGATCAAAATTCAGACACTGGGCAACTGACTTATAGTTATGACGGTTGCCGTTATATTTATTGACAGTTGCCCTGGGCCGTGCGATCCTCTTTTGCGAAACCCGACGAACAAAGTCGATGAGGAAGACAGGTTCACTTAACAACTGTGTTACTCACTTAATGATTGTGGTGATTCACTTCACAACTGTGGCCAGCAAAGTCTTAAACTGGGGCAAAAACTCACTTAACAACTGTCTTCCTTAGCCATGGAAATCTGAGGCTCCATTGTGGTTGTAAATCAAGGCCTGGATAAGGAGAAGAAAATGGCGGCCAGTCGAAAATCAAGCCAACCATTTTACAGCAATAGCACTTAGACTTATATACCACTTCACAGTGCTTTACCGCCCACTCTAAGCGATTTACAGAGTCAGCCTCTTGCCCCCCAACAATCTGGGTCCTCATTTCACTGACCTCAGAAGGATAGAAGACTGAGTCAATCTTGAGCCAGTCAGGATCGAACTCCTGGCAGTGGCAGTTTGCCTGCAATAGCAATAGCCCTTAGACTTATATACCACTTCACAGTGCTTTACCGCCCTCTCTAAGCGATTTACAGAGTCAGCCTCTTGCCCCCCAACAATCTGGGTCCTCATTTCACTGACCTCAGAAGGATAGAAGACTGAGTCAATCTTGAGCCAGTCAGGATCGAACTCCTGGCAGTGGCAGTTTGCCTGCAATAGCAATAGCCCTTAGACTTATATACCACTTCACAGTGCTTTACCGCCCTCTCTAAGCGGTTTACAGAATCAGCTGGTTGCCCCCAACAATCTGGGTCCTCATTTTACCCACTTCAGAAGGATGGAAGGCTGAGTCAATTTTGAGCCTGGTGAGATTTGAACTGCCAAATTGCAGGCAGCCTGCAGTCTGCAGAAGTAGCCTGCAGTACTGCACTTTAACCATTGCGCCACCGTGGCTCTGCGATTTATTTCTATTTTTAAAACTTTGATGCAACTTTTCCTTTCAAAGCTGAAAAGGGTCTATGAACCACTCTCTCCTTCAGGTTTTCTCACCAACACAACAACCCTGTGAGGTAGGACTGGGAAAGCACTTTTGGCCCAGATCCTCCACTGCCTCTATGATTAAGCTTATACTAGAATCTGGGTCATCCTTCCTATTCTTGGTTCAGCTCATCAATTGGCTGTCTTTAATGGCCTTATTCCACAATATTAAGGGGGGGGGGGGAAGCAAGTCATTTCTCTCTTGGCTTGGGTATGATAATGATCTTTGTAAGAAGATCAGCTGGGCTGCTTGGCAGTCTATTGGAATTATGTAAACTGTGCTCTGAATATTAAATATTCATCGCGCCCATATTAAAACCCAAGAGCATCTTTTAGGGAAAATAATTAAATGATATTTGATTTTGCCTTTAAGAGTCAGGGGTCATATATGACTGCACAAAAGCTTCATCAATATTAAGGTATTTTTCAGCCAACACATCTCCACTCCATTTTGGAGCATGAATCATGCATACGGTTCCTTTCTTTCTTTCTCTCTTTCTCTCTTTCTCTCTTTCTCTCTCTCTCTCTCTCTCTCTCTTTCTTTCTTTCTTTCTTTCTTTCTTTCTTTCTTTCTTTTGCTCTTTCTTCCTTCCTTTTTCACTCTCCTGTCTTCTACACCATGAATAAAAAGAAAATTTATTTATCAGCACAAATAAAAATTAAAAAAAACAACACACACACACACACACACACACACACACACACATATATATATGACTTTTTTACAACCCTTTTTGTTGCCTTTTTGTTACATTTTGTTGTATTTGTGCTGATAAATAAATAAAGGGAGACTAGTATAGAACTATTTCAAGCTATTTAGCTCTCATCAGCTAGCCATACCCTTACTGGGATTTGAACCTGGGCTATATTACATACTAGGCAGACATCTTAGCCATTAGGCCACAGGCTCTTATCCGTTATCAGCGAAGATACCTTTTATTAGATACCTTTCACCCTGGCTTCGCTGATAACGGATAAGAGCCTGTGGCCTAATGGCTAAGATGTCTGCCTAGTATGTAATATAGCCCAGGTTCAAATCCCAGTAAGGGTATGGCTAGCTGATGAGAGCTAAATAGCTTGAAATAGATCTATGCTAGTCTCCCTTTATTTATTTATCAGCACAAATACAACACACACACACACACACACACACACCAATATCAGAGGGGAACAAAATAACCCTGGGAATATCAATCAGTTGTAAGACTTGGTTCTCAACTAGGCTTCCCCAGCAGCACGAAGTTGAGTCCTCGTCCCGATAAACCCTTTTTATTTAATTGACAGTGAATTCCTCTCCAGCAAAGTCTTCCCTCTCCCACTGACTTTCAAGATAGGTCACAATTACTGACCTTTATCAGGCTTGGAGAGTGGCCAGGCCCATATCTTTCAGATGCTGCAATACTTGGCAAGGAACGAACTCATTGTCTCCTGCAAACTCCACTCCCCTTTTGCTCCTCTTTTATTCCCTCTGGGAGGGGCCATTCACGTCCACCTGTGGCCTTATTCCCAAGTCAACCCCTGTTCTTTAGCTCTTCCCTTCGTCTGGCAACTCTGCACATGCGCATTCTGGGAATAGGCTCCAGCTGTTCTTCTGCCTCACTGATGTCTGACTCTGAAGGCAGCTGATAACTGTCCGATGGCTCTGTCTCCCTCTCTGCCTCCAACACAGAGCCCTCATCAAAGCCTTCCTCAGACTCCAGGACTGGCCCATGTTCCTCCCCAACCTCCTCATTGTCTGAATTTGCTGCCACCTTTGCTGGCCAATGGCAGACCACAACAGTTTTTGGCTCACTAGTTGTTGACAGCTGATTGGTTAGATCACAGGGTAGCTTCATTGCATTTCAATGTCTTGTTCCTTGATTGGCTGGGAGGTATTTGGAAAAGGTAGCTTGGAAAGTAGAGAATACTAATAGTCCTTGAGTTACAACCTGCCTATTATGGTTGAAAGTTTTGCTGGTCATAAATCGGGTTGGTTGTGATCTTTTTTGTGGTAGTTGTTAAATGAACACGGCAGTTGTTAAGCAGAAGACTTGGTGATTGTGGTCACGTGACTGTTGGATGCTGTAAATGAAGCCATGTTGATGAGCAGCTGAGGTTTGGTCACATGACACTGCGGTGCGGGTTGGACCCTAGTAACTTTGGGTCAATAAATATCTCCCATAATTTGAAGTCCGTTATAACTTCAAATTACTGGTCGTATGTTGAGGGCTATCTGTATTCATTGCCTATCAACAAAACATGGGATAGAATAACAGAGTTGGAAGGGACCTTGGAGGTCTTCTAGTCCAACCCCCTGCCTAGGCAGGAAACCCTATACCGTTTCAGACAAATGGCTATCCAACATCTTCTTAAAGACTTCCAGTGTTGGAGCATTTACAACTTCTGGTTGCAAGATGTTCCATAATTGTTCTCACTGTCAGGAAATTCCTCCTCAGTTCTAAGTTGCTTCTCTCCTTGATTAGTTTCCACCCATTGCTTCTTGTTCTACTCTCAGGTGCTTTGGAGAATAGCTTGACTCCCTCTTCTTTGTAGCAACTCTTGAGATACTGGAAGACTGCTATCATGTCTCCCCTAGTCCTTCTTTTCATTAAACTAGACATACCCAGTTCCTGCAACCGTTCTTCGTATGTTTGAGCCTCCAGTCCCCTAATCCTCTTTGTTGCTCTTCTCTGTACTCTTTCTAGAGTCTCCACATCTTTTCTACATCGTGGCGACCAAAACTGGATGCAGTATTCCAAGTGTGGCCTTATAAAGTGGTATTAACACTTCACGTGATCTTGATTCCATCCCTCTGTTGATGCAGCCTAGAACTGAGTTGGCTTTTTTGGCAGCTGCTGCACACGGCTGGCTCCTATTTAAATGGTTGTCCACTAGGACTTCAAGATCCCTTTCACAGTTGCTACTGTTGAGCAAAGTACCACCTATACTGTACCTGTGCATTTCGTTTTTGTTGCCTAAATGTAGAACCTTACTCTTTTCACCATTGAATTCCATTTTATTAGATAGTGCCCAATGTTCAAGTTTGTCAAGATCCTTCTGTATCTTAAGCCTGTCTTCTGGAGTGTTGGCTATTCCTGCCAGCTTGGTGCAATCTGCAAATTTGATGAGTTCCCCATTTATTCCCTCATCCAAATCATTGATGAAGATGTTGAAGAGTACTGGGCCCCAAACAGAACCTTGGGGTACTCCACTGCATACTTCCTTGACCTATAATCATTTATTTAGTGACTATTTGAAGTTACAACAGGGGTGGGTTCCGGCGGACACTACTGCTGGTTCGCTCAGGGGCGTGCTAGGTGCTCACGCTTGACGAATGCTGCGCGCACCTGCGCACTGCAATAAAAATTGTTCTGCACATGTGCAGAAGCGAAAAAACGGAGAACTGGTTCGGGGATGTGGGACGCCTGGGTCGCAGCCTGTTGCAACGACACAGGCCGCCAAACCACTACCGGTTCAGCCGCACTGGTCCGAACCAGTCCGAGCCGGTAGGAACCCACCACTGAGTTACAACAGTACTGGAAATCATTTTTCACACATATGATTTCCTGGACTGTGAAGTGCTTCTCCCAAGATCTGGGATCTTTGTTGGGAAGGAGCCTCAGGAATCAGCCTGGAGATCTAGACTGTGCAGAGATGAACAGATTGACTCTGAAAATAAAAGATAAAGAGGAGCCAGTGTACTTCAAGACATGGGGAAGATTTTATGAATGCTTAGTGGAAGACATACAGAAAAGAAAGTAAGGGGAAGATAGGGAACCCCATGATGATACGCCATTAAGTAGAAAAGTGGGGGAAGAGGGGGAGAAAATAGGGAAGAAAATCAGAGTATATAAGTATATATTCAAAAGTAAGATACAAAGGGAGGAAAAACAAAATTATTAGGATAGATTTGAGAAGGAAAAGGAACAAGAACTGATATTAAACTATTTTTGGGTCTGCGGAAATACCACCCCAAGAAAAAAATAAAAATTAAGAGCTGGAAGAGACACCTACAAGAATAGAAAAAGAAAGGAAGAGAGGAGGAGAAGAGGAGGGAAGGAAGATAGAGGTGAAGAGAGGAAGATGGAAGGAAAGAAGGAGAGAGGGTAGGAAGGGGAAGAGGAAGAGAGGAGTAGGGGAAGGGAAGAAGGAAGGAAGTAGAGAAGGAAGGAAGGGAGAAAAGAAAGGGAAAAGAAGATGGTGTCAAAACAGGCGAGGAGGGATGGTAAACAAAGCAACCCAAACGGTATGTTATAACCCTGTAAATGGAGTGACAAATGTATAAGAACGGCGAATGTAAAAAAAAAGAAAGAATAATAACTGTTGTGGCCCAGCAGGAGCCATTGAAGCTGCCACCAGACTCCGACAGAGAGGGGCCCTTTGAGTCAGCTCTGGAGGATGTGGAGGACCCTGGACAGGGTTCCGACACCGAGCAGGGCACAGAGAGGCTGGTTGGCCACCAGGAGGCGCCTGAGCCTTGGACCAGTGGGGAGGAGACAAGGGAGAGTGATCCAGACACCAGCAGTGAGTTGTTTCTGGATGCCCGGCACTGAAGAGCTAATAGGCGTCAGGAACAGTTGCGCAGTTACAGGAGGTAATTGCACTCAGCTGGTGGTCATTAGGCTCCTCTCCAGACTATAAAAGGACTGCTTGTGCACACGCCCCTCTTGCAGAAGTCAATGCAGGAATTAATGTCGGAGAACATGATTGTGATCTTGGCAGGCTGGATTGATGCCACGGCTTATCTGTGCTGGATTGCTGCCCAAGCTTGTCTGTGCCAGTTTTCTGCCAAGAACCTGTCTGTCTGTTAATTAAATGCCATAACTTATCTTTGGCTCGGAGTCTGCTTTGGTGTGGAATGAGGGGGGGGGGGGTCAGAACAAATAACTATAGGAATGTATACCTATAATTGTATATAGAGAACAAAAAAAAACTTTCTAAAAAAAGGAATCCCACACTATTGTTGAGGTAAGAATCGACTGCCCGTTTGATTGGCAGGATCAGAATACGGAACGGAAGAGGAGCCATCTTCTCCTGAATTCCCTCTGGTCCTGTCTGTGGGTAGAAGGCTGAGTTTTGGCAAGGAAAGGAGGCCTGGACACAAGCTAAGGCTTTTCAACTCCATGTTTTTATCTGTACAGTCTAAGCAGCATCCTTAACTATTGAGTTCAGAGACGGTATTCTGTCTGTTCATACCCATGCACCTAAACCTGTAGCGGAAATCGTGGGTGAGCTCGCCCACCTGCCCCGGCTCTATGCCATAACATTTAGGCATG